>NC_044976.1:106826539-107083866 GCF_008728515.1 Papio anubis | reverse complement strand
TTGATTTGCATTTCTCTGATGGCCAGTGATGATGAGCATTTTTTCATGTGTTTGTTGGCTGTATGAATGTCTTCTTTTGAGAAATGTCTATTCATATCCTTTGCCCACTTTTTGATGGGGTTGTTTGTTTTTTTCTTGTAAATTTGTTGGAGTTCTTTGTAGGTTCTGGATATTAGCCCTTTGTCAGATGAGTAGATTGCAAAAATTTTCTCCCATTCTGTAGGTTGCCTGTTCACTCTGATGGTAGTTTCTTTTGCTGTGCAGAAGCTCTTTAGTTTAATGAGATCCCATTTGTCAATTTTGGCTTTTGCTGCCGTTGCTTTTGGTGTTTTAGACATGAAGTCTTTGCCCATGCCTATGTCCTGAATGGTACTACCTAGGTTTTCCTCTAGGATTTTTATGGTATTAGGTCTAACATTTAAGTCTCTAATCCATCTTGAATTAATTTTCGTATAAGGAGTAAGGAAAGGATCCAGTTTCAGCTTTCTACTGATGGCTAGCCAATTTTCCCAGCACCATTTATTAAATAGGGAATCCTTTCCCCATTTCTTGTTTTTCTCAGGTTTGTCAAAGATCAGATGGCTGTAGATGTGTGGTATTATTTCTGAGGACTCTGTTCTGTTCCATTGGTCTATATCTCTGTTTTGGTACCAGTACCATGCTGTTTTGGTTACTGTAGCCTTGTAGTATAGTTTGAAGTCAGGTAGCGTGATGCCTCCAGCTTTGTTCTTTTGACTTAGGATTGTCTTGGAGATGCGGGCTCTTTTTTGGTTCCATATGAACTTTAAAGCAGTTTTTTCCAATTCTGTGAAGAAACTCATTGGTAGCTTGATGGGGATGGCATTGAATCTATAAATTACCTTGGGCAGTATGGCCATTTTCACGATATTGATTCTTCCTATCCATGAGCATGGTATGTTCTTCCATTTGTTTGTGTCCTCTTTTATTTCACTGAGCAGTGGTTTGTAGTTCTCCTTGAAGAGGTCCTTTACATCCCTTGTAAGTTGGATTCCTAGGTATTTGATTCTCTTTGAAGCAATTGTGAATGGAAGTTCATTCATGATTTGGCTCTCTGTTTGTCTGTTACTGGTGTATAAGAATGCTTGTGATTTTTGCACATTAATTTTGTATCCTGAGACTTTGCTGAAGTTGCTTATCAGCTTAAGGAGATTTTGGGCTGAGACAATGGGGTTTTCTAAATATACAATCATGTCATCTGCAAACAGGGACAATTTGACTTCTTCTTTTCCTAACTGAATACCCCTGATTTCTTTCTCTTGCCTAATTGCCCTAGCCAGAACTTCCAACACTATGTTGAATAGGAGTGGTGAGAGAGGGCATCCCTGTCTTGTGCCAGTTTTCAAAGGGAATTTTTCCAGTTTTTGCCCATTCAGTATGATATTGGCTGTGGGTCTGTCATAAATAGCTCTTATTATTTTGAGGTACGTTCCATCAATACCGAATTTATTGAGCGTTTTTAGCATGAAGGGCTGTTGAATTTTGTCAAAAGCCTTTTCTGCATCTATTGAGATAACCATGTGGTTCTTGTCTTTGGTTCTGTTTATATGCTGGATTATGTTTATTGATTTGCGAATGTTGAACCAGCCTTGCATCCCAGGGATGAAGCCCACTTGATCATGGTGGATAAGCTTTTTGATGTGTTGCTGAATCCGGTTTGCCAGTATTTTATTGAGGATTTTTGCATCAATGTTCATCAGGGATATTGGTCTAAAATTCTCTTTTTTTGTTGTATCTCTGCCAGGCTTTGGTATCAGGATGATGTTGGCCTCATAAAATGAGTTAGGGAGGATTCCCTCTTTTTCTATTGATTGGAATAGTTTCAGAAGGAATGGTACCAACTCCTCCTTGTACCTCTGGTAGAATTCAGCTGTGAATCCATCTGGTCCTGGACTTTTTTTCGTTGGTAGGCTATTAATTATTGCCTCAATTTCAGAGCCTGCTATTGGTCTATTCAGGGATTCAACTTCTTCCTGGTTTAGTCTTGGAAGAGTGTAAGTGTCCAGGAAATTATCCATTTCTTCTAGATTTTCCAGTTTATTTGCGTAGAGGTGTTTATAGTATTCTCTGATGGTAGTTTGTATTTCTGTGGGGTCGGTGGTGATATCCCCTTTATCATTTTTAATTGCGTCGATTTGATTCTTCTCTCTTTTCTTCTTTATTAGTCTTGCTAGTGGTCTGTCAATTTTGTTGATCTTTTCAAAAAACCAACTCCTGGATTCATTGATTTTTTGGAGGGTTTTTTGTGTCTCTATCTCCTTCAGTTCTGCTCTGATCTTAGTTATTTCTTGCCTTCTGCTAGCTTTCGAATGTGCTTGCTCTTGCTTCTCTAGTTCTTTTAATTGCGATGTTAGAGTGTCAATTTTAGATCTTTCCTGCTTTCTCTTGTGGGCATTTAGTGCTATAAATTTCCCTCTACACACTGCTTTAAATGTGTCCCAGAGATTCTGGTATGTTGTATCTTTGTTCTCATTGGTTTCAAAGAACATCTTTATTTCTGCCTTCATTTCGTGATGTACCCAGTAGTCATTCAGGAGCAGGTTGTTCAGTTTCCATGTAGTTGAGTGGTTTTGATTGAGTTTCTTAGTCCTGAGTTCTAGTTTGATTGCACTGTGGTCTGAGAGACAGTTTGTTATAATTTCTGTTCTTGTACATTTGCTGAGGAGTGCTTTACTTCCAATTACGTGGTCAATTTTGGAGTAAGTACGATGTGGTGCTGAGAAGAATGTATATTCTTTTGATTTGGGGTGGAGAGTTCTATAGATGTCTATTAGGTCTGCTTGCTGCAGAGATGAGTTCAATTCCTGGATATCCTTGTTAACTTTCTGTCTCGTTGATCTGTCTAATGTTGACAGTGGAGTGTTGAAGTCTCCCATTATTATTGTATGGGAGTCTAAGTCTCTTTGTAAGTCTCTAAGGACTTGCTTTATGAATCTGGGTGCTCCTGTATTGGGTGCATATATATTTAGGATAGTTAGCTCTTCCTGTTGAATTGATCCCTTTACCATTATGTAATGGCCTTCTTTGTCTCTTTTGATCTTTGATGGTTTAAAGTCTGTTTTATCAGAGACTAGTATTGCAACCCCCGCTTTTTTTTGTTCTCCATTTGCTTGGTAAATCTTCCTCCATCCCTTTATTTTGAGCCTATGTATGTCTCTGTGTGTGAGATGGGTCTCCTGAATACAGCAGACTGATGGGTCTTGACTCTTTATCCAGTTTGCCAGTCTGTGTCTTTTCATTGGAGCATTTAGTCCATTTACATTTAAGGTTAAGATTGTTATGTGTGAAGCTGATCCTGCCATTATGATATTAACTGGTTATTTTGCTCGTTAGTTGATGCAGTTTCTTCCTAGCCTCGATGGTCTTTACATTTTGGCATGTTTTTGCAATGGCTGGTACCGGTTGTTCCTTTCCATGTTTAGTGCTTCCTTCAGGATCTCTTGTAAGGCAGGCCTAGTGGTGACAAAATCTCTAAGCATTTGCTTATCTGTAAAGGATTTTATTTCTCCTTCACTTATGAAACTTAGTTTGGCTGGATATGAAATTCTGGGTTGAAAATTCTTTTCTTTAAGAATGTTGAATATTGGCCCCCACTCTCTTTTGGCTTGTAGAGTTTCTGCCGAGAGATCTGCTGTTAGTCTGATGGGCTTCCCTTTGTGGGTAACCCGACCTTTCTCTCTGGCTGCCCTTAAGATTTTTTCCTTCATTTCAACTTTGGTGAATCTGGCAATTATGTGTCTTGGAGTTGCTCTTCTCGAGGAGTATCTTTGTGGCGTTCTCTGTATTTCCTGGATTTGAATGTTGGCCTGCCCTACTAGGTTGGGGAAGTTCTCTTGGATGATATCCTGAAGAGTGTTTTCCAACTTGGTTCCATTTTCCCCCTCACTTTCAGGCACCCCAATCAGACGTAGATTTGGTCTTTTTACATAATCCCATACTTCTTGCAGGCTTTGTTCATTTCTTTTTCTTCTTTTTTCTTTTGGTTTCTCTTCTCGCTTCATTTCATTCATTTGATCCTCAATCGCTGATACTCTTTCTTCCAGTTGATCGAGTCGGTTACTGAAGCTTGTGCATTTGTCACGTATTTCTCGTGTCATGGTTTTCATCTCTTTCATTTCGTTTATGACCTTCTCTGCATTAATTACTCTAGCCATCAATTCTTCCACTTTTTTTCCAAGATTTTTAGTTTCTTCGTGCTGGGTACGTAATTCCTCCTTTAGCTCTGAGAAATTTGATGGACTGAAGCCTTCTTCTTTCATCTCGTCAAAGTCATTCTCCGTCTAGCTTTGATCCGTTGCTGGCGATGAGCTGCGCTCCTTTGCCGGGGGAGATGCACTCTTATTTTTTGAATTTCCAGCTTTTCTGCCCTGCTTTTTCCCCATCTTTGTGGTTTTATCTGCCTCTGGTCTTTGATGATGGTGATGTACTGATCGGGTTTTGGTGTAGGTGTCCTTCCTGTTTGATAGTTTTCCTTCTAACAGTCAGGACCCTCAGCTGTAGGTCTGCTGGAGATTGCTTGAGGTCCACTCCAGACCCTGTTTGCCTGGGTATCAGCAGCAGAGGCTGCAGAAGATAGAATATTTCTGAACAGCGAGTGTACCTGTCTGATTCTTGCTTTGGAAGCTTCCTCTCAGGGGTGTACTCCACCCTGTGAGGTGTGAGGTGTCAGACTGCCCCTAGTGGGGGATGTCTCCCAGTTAGGCTACTCAGGGGTCAGGGACCCACTTGAGCAGGGAGTCTGTCCCTTCTCAGATCTCAACCTCCGTGTTGGGAGATCCACTGCTCTCTTCAAAGCTGTCAGACAGAGTCGTTTGCATCTGCAGAGGTTTCTGCTACGTTTGTTATTGTTTACTGTGCCCCGTCCCCCGAGGTGGAGTCTACAGAGACAGGCAGGTTTCCTTGAGCTGCTGTGAGCTCCACCCAGTTCGAGCTTCCCAGTAGCTTTGTTTACCTACTTAAGCCTCAGCAATGGCGGGCGCCCCTCCCCCAGCCTCGCTGCTGCCTTGCCAGTAGATCACAGACTGCCGTGCTAGCAATGAGGGAGGCTCCGTGGGTGTGGGACCCTCCCGGCCAGGTGTGGGATATGATCTCCTGGTGTGCCTGTTTGCTTAAAGCACAGTATTGGGGTGGGAGTTACCCGATTTTCCAGGTGTTGTGTGTCTCAGTTCCCCTGGCTAGGAAAAGGGATTCCCTTCTCCCTTGTGCTTCCCAGGTGAGACAATGCCTGGCCCTGCTTCAGCTCTCGCTGGTCGGGCTGCAGCAGCTCACCAGCACCGATCGTCCGGCACTCCCCAGTGAGATGAACCCAGTACCTCAGTTGAAAATGCAGAAATCACCGGTCTTCTGTGTCGCTCGCGCTGGGAGTTGGAGACTGGAGCTGTTCCTATTCGGCCATCTTGCTCCGCCCCCCTATTTATTTATTTATTTAGACAGAGTCTCACTCCGTCACCCAGGCTGGAGTGCAGTGGCATGATCTCAGCTCATTGCAACCTCTGCCTCCTGGGCTCAAGTGATTCTTGTGCCTCAGCCTCCCAAGTAGCGAGAATTACAGGTGTGTGCCACCACACCTGGCTAATTTTTGTATTTTAAGTACAGATGGGGTTTTGCCATATTGGCTAGGCTGATCTTGAACTCCTGACCTCAAGTGATCGGCCCACCTTGGCCTCTCAAAGTGCTAGGATTACAGGCACGAGCCACCATGCCCAGCCATCTGTTTATACTCTTAGTTATTTTAAAATGTACATGGTATTAACTCTTTAAATATTTGGTGGAATTCAGCAGTGAAGCCAGCAGGTCCTGGGCTTTTCTTTATTGGGGAACTTTTTATTACATCTTCGATCTCATTACTTGTTATTGGTCTATTCAGGATTTGGATTTCTTCATGTTTCAATCTTGGTGAGTTGTATGTGTCTAGGAATTTACCCATTCCTCTAGGTTCTCTAATTTATTGGCATATAGTTGCTAATTGTAGACACTAATGATCCTTTGAATTTCTGTGTTATCAGCGGTAATGTCTCCTTTTTTGTCACTGATTTTATTTATTTGGGCCTTCTCCCTTTTTTTCTTTGTTAGTCTGGCTAAAGGTTTGCCAATTTTGTTTATCTTTAAAAAAAAAAAAAACCAATTTTTGGTTTAGTTTATCTTTTGTATTGTTTTCTTCATTTCAGATTCACTTATTTCTGCTCTGATCTTTGCTATTTCTTTCCTTCTAAGAATTTTGAGTTTGGTTTGCTCTTGCTTTCCTAGTTCTTTTAGATGCATGTACCGTTAGGTTATTATTTGAAGTTTTTCCTTTTTTTTGGATATAGGCTTTTATAGCTATAAATTTCTGTTAATACTGCTTTCACTGTATCCCATAGGTTTAGGTATGTTGTGTTTCCATTTTTTATTTTATTTTATTTTTTGAGATGGAGTCTTGCTCTGTTGACCAGGCTGGAGTGCAGTGGAGCGATCTCGGCTCACTGCAAGCTCCGCCTCCCAGGTTCATGCCATTCTCAGCCTCCCGAGTAGTAGCTGGGACTACAGGCACCCGCCACCAAGCCCGGCTAATTTTTTTTTGTATTTTTAGTAGAGATGGGGTTTCACTGTGTTAGCCAGGATAGTCTTGATCACCTGACCTTGTGATCCACCCTCCTTGGCCTCCCAAAGTGCTGGGATTATAGGCATGAACCACCACACTTGGCCCATTGTGTTTCTATTATTTGTTTCAAGAAATTTTTCAATTTCTTTCTTAATTTCTTCATTGACCCACTAATCATTCAGGAGCATATTGTTTAAATGTCTATGTGTTTGTACTGTTTCCAAAATTCCTCTTGTTATTGATTTCTAGTTTTATTCCTTTGTGGTCAGAGAAAATGCTTGAAATTATTTCATTTTTTTTGAATGTTTTAATACTTGTTTTGTGACCTAACATATGGTCTATCCTTGAGAATGGTCCATATGCTAAAGAGAAGAGTGTGTATTCTGCAGCTAGTAGATGAAATGTTCTGTTACTATCTATTCTGCAGCTAGTAGATGAAATGTTCTGTTACTATCTATTAGGTCTATTTTTTCTCTAGTGCAGATTAAGTCCAATGTTTCTTTATTGAATTTCTGTAAGGGAGACTTGTCCGATGCTGAAGTAGGGTGTTAGAGTCTCCACCTATTATCCTATTGAGGTCTCTCTCTCTCTTTAGTTCTAATAATATTTGCTTTATATATCTGGGTGCTCCAGTGTTGGGTGCATGTATGCTTACAATGGTTATATCCTCTTGCTGAATTGACCCTTTTATCATTACATGATAACCTTCTTTGTCTCGCCTTACAGATTTTATCTTGAAATCTATTTTGTCTGATATAAGTACAGTAACTCCTGCTGTGTTTTGGTTTCCATTGGCATGGAATATCCTTTTCGATCCTTTTATTTTTCAGTCTGTGTGTATCTTTACAGATGAAGTGTCTTTCTTGTAGGCAGCAGATCACTGAGTCTCGTTTTTTCATCCACTCAACCTTTTTTGGAGAGTTTAGTTCAGTCACATTTAATAATATTATTGGTGAGGATGGACTCCTGCCATTTGGTTATTTGTTTCCTGGTTGTTTTGCAGCCTTATCTTTTTTTCCCCCTTTACTCCTGTCTTTTAGTGAAGGTGATTTTCTCTGCTGGTATGATTTAATTTTTTGTGTATTTGTTGTATGATTTTTGATTTGAGGTTACCATGAGGCTTGCAAATACTATCTTATAACTCATTATTTTAAACTGATGACAACTTAACACTGATTGCATAACAAACACACACCCAAAACTAACAAAAACTCTACACTTTAACTTCATCCGCCTGCTTTTTAGCTTTGGTTGTTTCTTTTTATGTCTTATTGTATTGTCTATGTCTTGAAAAGTTGTTGTAGTTATTATTTTTTATTGGTTCATTATTTAGTCTTTCTACTTAAGTCAAGAGAAGTTTACACACCACAATTAGTGTTATACTATTCTGTGTTCTTACTATTGCCAGTGAGTTTTGTACCTTCTGGTGGTTTCCTCATGCTCATGAACATCCTTTTCTTTCAGACTGAAGAATTCACCTTAGCATTTCTCATAGGACAGGTCTGGTATTGATGGAATCTCTCAGCTTTTGTTTGTCTGGGAAGGTCGTTTTTTCATGCTTGAAGAATATTTTTGCTGAATGTAGTATTATAGGGTAGAAGATTTTTTCCTTCAGCATTCTAAATGTGTCATGCCACTCTCTTTTGGCCTGTGAGGTTCCCACTGAAAAGTCTGCTTGCTGCCAGATGTATTGGAGCTCCATTGCATGTTGGTTTTTTTCTCTTGCTGCTTTTAGAATCCTTTCTTTATCCTTAATGTTTGGGATTTGATTATTAAATGCCTTGAGGTAATCTTCTTTGGGTTAAATCTGCTTGGTATTCTATAATCTTGTACTTAAATGTTGATAACTTTCTCTAGGTTTGGGATGCTCTCTGATACTATTGCTTAGAATAAACTTTCTACCCCTGTCTTTTTCTCTACCTCTTCTTCAAGGCCATTAACCCTTAGATTTCCCCTTTTGAGGCTATTTTCTAGATCTTGTAGGCATGCTTCATTGGTTTTTATTTCATCTTCTCTGTGTATTTTCAAATATCCTGTCTTCAAGCTCACTATTTTTTTTTTCTAGTTGATCAGTTCTGCTATTAAGACACTGATGCATTCTTCAGTATGTCAATTGCACTTTTCAACTCTAGAATTTCTGCTTGATTCTTAAAAATTATCTTAATCTCTTTGTTACATTTATTTGATAGAATTCATAATTCCTTCTTGGTGTTATCTTGAATTTCTTCGAGTTTCCTCAGAACAGCTATTTTGAATTTTCTGTCTGAAGGTTAACATATCCTTTTCTCTCTAGAATTGGTCCCTAGTGCCTTATTTAGTTTGTTTGGTGAAATCATGTTTTCCTGAATGATCTTGATGCTTGTAGATGTTTGTCAGTGTCTGGGCATTAAGGAGTTAGGTATCTATTATAATATTTGCAGTCTGGGCTTGTTTGTACCCATCCTTCTCGAGAAGGCTTTCCGGGTATTTGAAGGGACTTGGGCCCCAAGCCCAATAAAGCTGTACTTCTTGCAGACTTATAGAGGTACTGCCTTGGTGGTCTTCGATAAGATCTGGAAGAATTTTCTGTATTACCAAGCAGAGACTCTTGTTCTCTTCCCTTACTTTCTCCCTGTGCTGAGCCACCTGAAACTGGTGGTGTAGTGATGCAGGCACCCCTGTGGTCACCACCACTGGGACTGCACTGGGTCAGACCTGAAGCCAGCACAGCTCTGGGTCTTGCCAAAGGCCCACTGTAACCACTACCTGGCTACTACCTATGTTCACTCAAGGCCCTAGGGCTGTACAATCAGCAGGGGGCAAAGTCAGCTAGATTTGTGTCCTTCCCTTCGGAGCAGCAAGTTCCCCTAGGCAGGTCCAGAGATGAGCCAGGGATTGGAGACAAAAACCTGATACATTTATCTGATATTCTAGTCTACTGTGGCTAAGCTGGCACTGAAACCATAATACAAAGTCCTTCCTGTTCCCTTCTCCACTTTACTTAGGCAGAAGAGCCTCTCCCTGTGGCCACCACCAGCCCAGAGGGGGGTTCTGTCAGGCCACTCCTGATTTTCACTTAAAGCCCAAGGGCTCTTCAGTCAGCTTGTAGTGAATGCTGAAAGGCTTGGGATTCACCCTTCAGGGTAGTGGGCTCCTCTCTGGCCCAAGGCAGGTCCAGAAATGCTGTCCAAGAGCCTAGGTCTAGACTTGGGAACTGCAAGAGCCTGTTTGTTGCTCTACCCAACTGTGGGCAAGCTTGTATCTAAGAGGCAAGACAAAGTCCCATTTACCTTTCCCTCTGCTTTTCTTAATTAGATGGAGTCTGTTGCCATAGCCACCACAGCTGGGAATGTGGTGTGTCTCACCTGAAGTCAGCACATCTCAGAGCCCAAGGCCCATGATATCCCGCCTGGGTATCATTTCTGGTTATACAGGGCCCAAGGGCTCTTTAGTCAGCAGGTGATGAATCCTGCCAGGACTGGGCCCTTTCCTTCAAGGCAGTGGGTTCCCTTTCAGCCCAAGGTATGTCTAGAAATGTCATCCTTGAGAGAGGGCCTTTAACAGGGGCCTTGTGACTCTGTTCAGAGCCCTATCCTATTGCAGCTGAGCTGGTATGCAAGACAAAGTCCTCCTTACTCTTCACTCTCTTCTCCTTAAGCAGAAGGAAAGAGTCACTTTTGCCACTGTGAACTGCACTGCCTGGGGTTGTGAAAGCACTCCCTTAGCCACCCTGCCTGGTGTCTCGCTAGGTCACATACCATCCTAGTCCACTGGCTCAGAGCCCAGCCCAGCATTAGGAATTGCCTAGGAATTACAGTCTTTGTGTCCTGGACTGCCTTTCATCTTTACTACGACCCCAGAGCACTTTGACTTGCAGTGGTCAGGCTTGCTAAGAAACTCAAGTTCTGACCACTGGGATGGGTGATTCCCCGCTGGCTAGGTCTGGTCCAAATGTTCCCTCCATGCACAGGCACTGCCTGATCCCAGCACAGCTTTGCTCTCCTCTCCACTATGACAGGGCAGCACTGAGTTCAATGTAAAGTCCCCCAGTCACTGTGCTCTCCCTCCCCCAAGTGCATAGACTCTCTGTGCCAGGGGATGAGGGAGGGGTGGTGTTGGCAATTCAGAACTGTCTCTCTGACCCTCTTCAATGCCTTTTTCAGTGATAGGAAGTTAAAATCAGGTACTGTGATAGCTCGTCTGAGTTTTGGTTCTTGTGATGGTGCTTTTCCGCATATAGATAGTTGTTAAAATTTGGTGTTTCTGCCAAGGCGCAAGGGGCAAACAGTGTAGGCTTCTGTTCCACTATCTTACTCCACCTTCTTATACAGTATTTTAAATAATGTTGTGCTTGAAACAAAGTTTTAACTGCATTTTGGCTGCGACCCATCACATGAGGTCAGGTGTGGAATTTTCCACTTGTGGCATCATCTCGTGTGCTCAGAAGTTTCAGATTTTGGAGTTTTCAAATTAGGGATGCTCAACGTGTACTTTTCTGAGGTAGAAATTTGTTGTTTGTAGACTTGAACACTCTCCCTACATTTTGGTAGTTTCCCACATAATGATATTCATCTTACCCAAATGGAAGCCCCATCCCCACCACCTAAAACTTTTTACAACCCAAGACTCTTGAAGCTGGAAATAACCTAGGCTCAATCCATTAGATACATGGATTTGAGAATTAGATTCAGAAGCCAGTCATGGTGGTATGCATCTGTAATCCCAGCTACTTGGGAGGCTGAGGCAGGAAGACTGCTTGATCTCAGGAGTTTGAGACCAGACTGGGCAACAAAGGAAAACATTATCTCAATTTAAAAAATAAAATAATGAGTAGGGTTCTTTAGTTGTCTAAAAGATTGGGTGAGAGTTCAATAATACATTATTTTTCAGCCGGGCACGGTGGCTCATGTCTGTAATCCCAGTGCTTTGGGAGACTGAGGCGGGTGCATTACCTGAGGTCAGGAGTTCGAGAACAGCCTGGACAACATGGCTAAACCCCATCTCTGCTAAAAATACAACAATTACCTGGGCATGGTGGTGAGCGCCTATAATCCCAGCTACTTGGGAGGCTGAGGGAGGAGAATTGCTTGAACCTGGGAGGCAGAGGCTGCAGTGAGCCAAGATCTCACCATTCCACTCCAGCTTGGACAACAAGAGTGAAACTCTGTCTCAAAAAAAAAAAAAAAAAATTTACTTTTCTACTTAAACCAGCCTGAGTTAATTCCATTGTTTGCAATTAAGAACCCTGACTGAATACATTTTTCTTTTCCCTTCCCTCCCGCCCTCCCTTCCTTTCTTCCTTCTTCCCTCCCTTCTTTCTTTCTCTCTCTTTCTCTGTCTCTGTCTTCCTCCCTCTCTCTCATTTTTATTTTTTTCTGACACAAGTTATCCAGGCTGGAGTGCAGTGGTGTGATCATAGTTCACTGCAGCCTTGAACTCCTGAGCTTAAGTAACTGATTCTCCCACTCAGCCTCCCATGTAGCTGGGACTATAGGCATGGATGACCACGCTGGCGAATTTTTAAATTTTTTGTAGAGATGGGGTCTTGTTACGTTGCCCAGGCTGGTTTCAAACTCCTGGCCTCAAGTGATCCTCCTGCATTGGCCTCCCAAAGTGCTGGGATTACAGGTATGAGCCACCATGCCCAGCCTGGATACACTTCTAAGTATACAAATGTCAGAAATCTTTTCTCTTCATTTCATCTACCCTATCTTCGTGATCAGATCATCAATTTGGTGTTAAAGATCATTTTAGTTTTAAAAAACAATGTTAATTTATACACTTCTTTACAAATTTTAATTTTTCAATTCTTTCACCAGAATGACCCCCTAAAGTTGGTAGGTCTTACTAATCCTCATTCTATAGATAAGAAAACTGAGATGCAAGAAAAGTACTATATAGGTTAAAAAAAGAAAGCTCAGCATTTTGGGGCCTTCAATGTGCTCGACATATTTCCTCTCTGTATTAGTCCACTTTGTGTTGCTATAAACGAATACCTGAAACTGGGTGATTTATGAAGAAGTTTATTTGGCTCATGATTCTGCAGGCTGTGCATGAAGCATGGTAGCAGCCTCTGCTTCTGGTGAAGGCCTCAGGAAGCTTCCATTCACAGCAGAAGGTGAAGGGCGCAGTTGTGTCATATGGCAAGAGGGGGAGCAAAAGCAGGGAAGGAGGTCCCAGACTTGCCCTCAACATTGAACATCAAATTTCAGCATGAGATTTAGAGAGAACAAATATCCAAACTATATTACTCTCTAACCATTTATCTCTGAGAAGTCCTGCTCTCCCAAGTCCAGAGAGGCAGCCCTAAGTCCCCTGTAAGCCCAATCCTTTCTCTAAGCCTTACTTGTGATTGAACTAGGAAAGGAGACTTGGTCAAAATTAGCCAATCAGATTCCCTCTTGAGAAGTGAGCCCTGGACCCATAGAACTACATGTGATGAGTGTGAGAGTACTGCTGTAGACTCCAGGGCTGAGGTTACCACCTGCCCAAGTCCCTGTATTGGGAGAATGGAATTGTGATGGATAATTTTATATGTTATCTGAGCCATGGGACTTAGATATTTGGTCAAATATTCTAAATGTTTCTGTGAAGGTCATTCATTTTTTTTTGTGGATGAGATTAATATTTAAATCAGTAAACTTTGAGCAAAGCAGATTTCCCTCCATAATGTTACTGGGCCTCATCCAATCAGTTGAATTCCTTAGTAGAGCAAAGCCTGACACCTCCCCTCTCCATCTACTCCTACTTCCCCAGTCTCACCAACACCCAGCAAGAGGGAATTCTTCCAACCGACTGACTTTGGACTTGAACTGCAACTCTTCTCTGGGTCTCCAGTCTGCCCATCTGCCTGCCCTACAGATTTTGGACTTGCACCTCCATAATTGCATGAGCCAATTCCTTAAGATAAGTCTTTTTTCACATATACACACATACCCTGTTGGCTCTGTTTCTCTGGAGAATGCTGACTGATGCAGGGATGATCAGATGGTTGTGCTACTGTGGAAGCAGTTTTCCTCTAGATGCTGATCTTGGCAGGGAAGATCCAGGTTTTGTGGGGCCTGAAGCTTATACAATGTCAGTACCTTCTATAAGAAAAAGCATAAAGAATTATGGATATGAAATTACAACTTTGCATGTCTGACAACTGGAAGAATTTTGCAGACTCTTTTGGAATTATGCATTTCAAATCTTATTTCTTCTCCACTACCCTCATGGGTTCAGAGCTGGCCCGTAAGACACACTCACAGTATGATTCAACTTCTGGCCCTGCACCTTCCCATCAGGATGCCAGGCAGCTCAGTGGCCATTCTTACACGACAACAGCCAGCAATAATTTCACTACTGTGCAGAAAAAATATCCAACACTTGGAAACAGATCATTTCACAGTATTTAACATTTTCTAAAAAAATTTTATTTGTAATTTTGGAGACAGGAGTCTTGCCTAGGCTAGTCTCAAACTCCTGGCCTCAAGCGATCCTCCTGCCTCAGCCTCCCAAAGAGCTGGGATTACAGGCACGAGCCACTGCACATGGCTGACATTTTAGTAACATGCCAGAGAATTAAGCCTGTCTCACAGGCATATGGGTCTCTTGGGGATTGTAACTTTCTCTGAGTCACTCCTTACAAACATGAGAGTCCGAACAGTTAACAACCCTGAGAAGTTAGAGGTTAACTTGTAGAATATTGATAAGGTGAGAGCATGTTTTTGTTTCTTGCTTGATAGAGAAAATGCTCCAAGTGTGCTATTATTGCTCCATAGGTTATTATTCAGTTATATACATCATTCAGTGTTATCAGTCTGCTTGGGTGGCCATAACAAAATACCACAGACTAGATGGCTTAAACAACAAAAAATTATTTTCTTACAGTTCTGGAGGCCAGAAGTCTGAGATCACAGAGCTGGACTTTTTTTTTTTTTTTTTTTTTTTTTTGAGGTGGAGTCTCACTGTGTCTCCCAGGCTGGAGTGCAGTGGCGCGATCTCGGCTCACTGCAAGCTCCGCCCCCCGGGTTCACGCCATTCTCCCGCCTCAGCCTCCCAAGTAGCTGGGACTACAGGCGCCCGCTACCGCGCCCGGCTAGTTTTTTGTATTTTTAGTAGAGACGGGGTTTCACCATGTTAGCCAGGATAGTCTCGATCTCCTGACCTTGTGATCCACCCGCCTCGGCCTCCCAAAGTGCTGGGATTACAGGCTTGAGCCACCGCGCCCGGCCAGAGCTGGACTTTTATACATCCACACCAGTTAGTCATTAGCAAAGCACTACCCAGGAAAACATAAATTTTCAGGCACTTCCAGCTCTCTGTACACATGGACAGAGCTGCTGTCTTTAGTCAGTTTAAATGGCTCACTGGGCCTGGAGGATTCACTTCCAACATGGCTCACTCACATGGCTGGCAAGACAAGGCGGTGCTGGCTGACAGCCTGGGATAGCGGGTGAGTGGGGATTGAGTTTTTCTCCATGTGGGCCTCTCCGTGGGTTCCCTTAGTCTTCTTCACAGAATGTCATTTGGGTTCCAAGAGTGGATGCGTTAAGAAACAGGAAGTAGAAGCTGCCAGTTTCTTAAGTCCTAGGCCCAGAAACTGGCAGAGGTATTCTATTCATTGGTGAAATCACAAAACCTACACAGATTCAAAAGGAAAAGAAATAGATCCCATTTCTCTCAATAGGTGAGAAGGAATTCGTGCATCTTAGTCTGTTACAGTCTTCCTTCTGGACACAAACTATTTACATTCCTCTTACATGGAATATACAATCACCCTCTTCTCAAGACCTCCAGATATTCTATCCTGTTAAGCATCAGGCTCAAGCTGGCATCCAGAGTAACTTAAAAAATTATTATTAGTCAGGTGCGATGGCTCACACCTGCAATTCCAACACTTTGGGAGGCTGAGGCAGGTGGATCACTTGAGGTCAGGAGTTCGAGACCAGCCTGGCCAACATAGTGAAACTGTGTCTCTACTACAAATACAAAAATTAGCTGGGATGGTGGTGCATGACTGTAATCCCAGCTGCTCATGAGGCTGAGGTAGGAGAATCGCTTGAACCTGGGAAGTGGAGGTTGCAGTGAGCCGAGATTGAGCCACTGCACTCCAGCCTGGGTGACAAAAAAAGACTCTGTCTCAAAAAAAAAAAAAAAAAAAAATTTAAATTTTGAAATAAATTTTTTTTTTTTTTTTTTAAGACAGGGTCTCACTCTGTTGCCCAGGCGGGAGCACAGTGGCATGATCACAGCTCACTGCAGCCTCAAACTCCCAGGCTCAAGCGATCCTCCTGCCTCAGCCTCCTGGGTACCTAGGAGTACAGGCACCTACCTGCCAGCACAGCCAGATAATGTTTTTTTTCTTTGTAGAGACAGGTCTCACTATGTTGCCCAGGCTGGTCTTGAACTCCTAGCCTCAAGCCATCCTCCTGCCTCAGCCTCCCAAACTGCTGGGATTACAGTCATAAGCGACCTCACTCAGTCCAGGATAACTCTTGATTACCTATGGTGTGCCAGATACCTACACCTGCTGGACTGTAAAAGATACGAAAGCATCTTTATCTATCTTTTTAATTCAAACCAGTGCTTGATCCATAATAAATACTCTACACATTTACCAAGTAAGTCATCGTTTAACTCTCATTTTTCAACTTTAAAAAAACCCCTACCACTCAGAGAGGATGTCAACTTCCAAAGGTTATGCAGGAATAGTAAAATCAGGATTTAAGGCCTATTTGACTTAAAATCCACTCTAAAAAGACATTACACGGTCTGTAACTCAGTAGGACTTACCTGGTGTATGAAGGAAAGATGAGTTATAATGACAAAATAAGACGACAAAGGCTAAGCTATTAGCTGTGGGAAGGAACAGATGGTAGATGACAGCTTGAAGAGGTCAAAATTTGGTGATTGTCCAAGTGTGGGAAGGACAGAAGTGGATAGAGCCAAGGATGATTTTTCAGACTGTAATAAGAGTAGGAGGCCAGGAGAATGATGAAATAGGCAAATTTGGAGAGGGAACTGGACCTGAGGAGTTCAAGTTGATAAATGGATTGACCAGCAGGTGAGGCAAAAACCCTCGTTCCAGGAATGCTGTATACATAATTTAATGGCTTTTAAATTTTCCTTTAAACTTTTGAAACTGTGGTAAATATACATAAAGCCATCTTAACAATTTTTAAGTTCAGTGGCATTCAGCGCAACCATCCTATCTACAAAATTTTCCATCACCCATTAAACAACTCTCAATTCCCTCCTTCTCCCAGCCCGTAGAAACCACCATTCTACTTTGTCTCTATGAATTTGACCACTCTAGGTACCTCATATAAACTGAATCATGCAATATTTGTCCTTCTGTGACTGATTATATCACTCAGCATAATGTCAAGATTCATCCATGTGGCAGCAAATGTTAGAATTTTACTCCTTTTAAAGGTTGATTTTCCTGAAACTCTGTGATTGGAAAAATAAAGGCTGAATATTCCATCATAAGTTTATATCACATTTTGCTTATTCATTCATCCTTTAATGGACATTCGGGTTGTTTCCACATTTTGGCTACTGTGAATAATGCTGTTACGAACTTTGGTGTACAAATACCTGTTTGAATTCCTGCTTTGAGTACATACCCAGAAGCGAAATTATTACTTACCCTCAAACGTTCTCTTTTAAATTATATACTGTAATAAGGTGTACACTCCTTTAATGAAGACAGTCTGCTAAAACTAGTTTCCCCAAGTCAACAGGAATCTCTCAAACTGTAATGTGAAATTATCATTGAGTTTTTTTTCTTTTGAGGCATGGTCTGGTTCTGTCGCCCAGACTGGAGTGCAGTGGTGCAATCATAGCTCACTGCAGCCTCGGACTCCTGGGTTAAAGTGATCCTCTGGCCTCGGCCTCCCAAATAGTTGGGACCACAGGCAGGCGCCACCATGCCCAGCTAATTTCTTTTTTTTTGGGAGACGGGGTCTCACACTCCTGGGCTCAAGTGATCCGCCTGCCTCCCAAAGTGCTGGGATTACAGGCGGCAGCGACCAAGCCGGACCTTACAATTGAATTTTTGAAGCTTATTGTTAGTTATATACTTCTTTACCCATGACACTAGACTCCCAAATACCAAAAATAAGATTGGTGTAATTTATCACTGTGTTACCCTTAAGCTGTTAGCATAGTGCTTTGCTCATAGTAGGTGTTAAATGTTTGAAAATACAGTTCCAATATATCATTTATGGCATATTAATAGGCTATTAATTCAGTCGTAAAAACATCAGCTTTTGCATCTTTTAAAATATGTCAATCTTTTTTCCCTAAAGAAGGCAGCTTCGTCCCTCTCCTCACCCCCCTAATACTCTTCCATCACACACAGGTAATAAAGTACTTATATATATTAAGTAGCGTCTCCAGAGGGAAGGATGGCAGGATACAGTAACTTTTCTAAGAGATCTGACAGTTCTATCCACAACACTCGGGTAAAACTATTTCGGGGGTCGGGTGGCGGGGGTGGTGGACGGGGCGTTGGGAGCGGAAAGAACGTTTTTCTGAGCGCAGGTATCACTGGGCCAACTTCACCCAGCTACATTCCTTTAAGGCTCCCGTGGACTGCTCTGGGATCAAAGCGGAGGCTGACTGGGACTCCATCCGCCGGCCGCCTCGCGTGGAGCCTTGCTCCTCCTCTTGCCGCCTTCCGCTGGCCGAGACCGTTTTTAGGCCTTTGCCACGCTTCGGAAGCGCCACGAACCCAACAGCCGCCCAAGCCGCCTCTCGGCTCGCGGTCTGCGGACATGCTCGGAGTCGGGGGCCTCCGCCAATAGCTGCCGTACCGTGCCGGGTCGCAGCCGCACGCTAGCGGGGTCAACGGCGCGGCGGGCGCAGGGGTCCTCGCCGCCAAGGTGCGGACGAGGACCTTGAAAATGGCTTCCGGGCATACGCCACAGCGGCCGTTACCAGACGCAAAACCGACGCCTCGGAGCCGAGAGCCTAGAGGGACAGAGCTCGGCGCACCATGAGACGCCCGGGGCCCAAGGCCGACCGTGAGAGCGCACGAGGTTGGCGAGCCCCGCGAGGAAGCCCAGGCGCAGGTGTGGGCGCCGGCGTAGCCGCGGCGGTAGCGTCACGCAGCAAGGACGCGCGTGCGCAGGCGTCAGGGCGGCTCTGAGTTGAGGACGCCGGCGGCACGGCGCCGAGCTTTGCTTTTTCGGTTGGGCATGTTTCTTACCGCAAGGTGATGGAAGCGACGGCCATTACAAAGACAGAAGCGTTGGCTTCAGTGAGCAGGGTTTCGTAATACAAGTTGGTGACTAACATGTTGCCTAGATTCGAGACTAAAGTCTAGTTGTTGGAGACACATGTGCAATAGAGAACCAAAATTTAAATTCAAGTTCGTGAGAGAATTGGACAGATGTTGGAGCATCTCTGGTTTATCAAGGACACTTTTTTCCCCCTCGAAATTTCATTTTGACGATGCGTGGAAAAATTCTTGAAAAAATTTGAAGTTGAGGGTCTTAGCAATGAAATGGGCAGAACTCCTAAGATTGCTCCGTTTGTATCTAATTGAACTATTAATGATAGTAAAGGGAAAGGATGAGTGTTTTTGCTCTCAGTAGGGTTTGAGATAGTGAAAAGTTACGCTTTCTGAGCCTGTTTGCGAATGTCTGAAAAAATACTGGATACATTCTGTGGATTAAATGATAGTCCACATTTAATCCACAGATTGGCTGCTGTGAATAATGCGGCTATGAACTTCGGTGTATAAATATCTGTTCCAGTCCTGCTTTCGTGGTTTTTTTTGTTTTGTTTTGTTTTCTTTTTTGAGTACCCAGAGGTGAATTTATTATTTACTTTTAAGCGTTCTATTTAAATTATATACTGCAGTAAGGAGTAAGAAAGAGGCTTTCCTTCTTCCTTACTGAACTAAGCAGCTATTTCCTTCAGGCAACTCTTTACAAAAACGGTTTTGTATTTATTACAGCTGAGTCAGTGTTGATTGTCTCAAATAGAGCCTGAAGGATAAATCTTCATTTTTGTTTCAACAAAACTTGGAAACAAAATGGAAGAAAATAATCTACAGGTAATGCCACCCTTCTTAGCTGTGTATTTGACTCTTAAGAATTATCACCTGGATGTATTGTGAGATAATTGCAAGCAAAATTGATCACGTTTAGGTCCTAGCATTTCCTGGGGTGTTGGTTGAGGTAAACAAGGGTATACATAGATGAAAGAGTCACACTTGGTGTATGTAAGTAAATGTTTTTATTTTTATCACTAGCTGTTAAAGTAGCAAAATCTATTTTAAAAACACTCTAAGTAGTGTTTCCCCAGTGTGATCATGCATATGGATCACCCAGGGATTTTGTTAAGCTGCAGATTCTGTTTAAGGAGGTCTAAGACGGGTGAGGCCCACGCTTTTGTGTTTCTGAAGTTTCTAGGTGAAGATGCCACTGGTTTGGAAACCACATTGGGAGTATCTAGGGTGTAGCTCCCTGCTGTCCAGTAGCTACACATGGCAACTGGGCATTTGAAATGTGGCTAGTGGAACTGAGGAACTGAACTTTAACTTTTTTTTTAAAGACAGGGTCTTGCTCTGTTGCCCAGGCTGGAATGCACTGGCCCAGTCATGGCTCACTGCAGCGCTGAGCACCCGGTCTCATAACTTCATTTTTAATTTTAAGTTTAAAAATGGATATTTGATTACATTATTGGAAAAAAGTATGGAATAACTTGGGTACGTGAATGTATATTTTAAATGTAAAGTTTTAAAATCGAATACAGACAAGTATTTCTGATGAAACTTTTGGAACTGAGATGCAGAAGTACAAAATATATAGCATACTGGATTTTGAAGACAATGTGAAAAACAAGAATCTAAAATCTCACTTTTATATTGATTTTATATGGAAATTATATTTTCGATATATTGGGTTAAATATTCTAATTCCAATTATAATTCCAATTATTGGGCTACAAGAAAGTTGCCTACTTGTATTTATCTATTGAACAGTGCTACACCAGATATCAAATACCCTTTGGACTACTTTTATAATACTGCTGTGTAGGAACAGTAACAGCTGTTACAGATTAATCTTATAAATCCTGTTTTTTTCTTGGGGTCATGGTAAAGAAAAAATTAGTCTGACTTTATTGAGGACTGTTGCAATAAGAACATTGCGAAGATGAAGAATTTGACCACATAGGGTGATCAGATAGCCGGGGTAGAAGATTCTGTCTAAAGTGACTTAGAAGTATTCTTATTAAAACTGGGTTAGGCAGCCCAAAGATAGGATTGGGGCCAGGTTTGAGGTCTATTCAAGAAGATGGCTCAGAGGAACCTGACTAAAGTTTGGTCAGGGAGAGAGTCTTTTGCTGGCGTGGTGGAATGTTCCTACAGATGCCCAACTACTCAGGAGGCTGAGGCAGGAGGATTGCTTGAGCCTAGGAATTTTAAATTAGCCTGGGCAACATAGTGAGACTCCACCTCTCTTAAAAAGAGAGAGTGTTGGCCAGGGGTCTCACTTAAAAAGAGAGAGTGTTGGCCAGGTGCGGTGGCTCACGCCTATAATCCCAGCACTTTGGGAGGTGGGCGGATCACAAGGTCAGGAGTTCAGGAAGAGCCTGCCCAACACTAAGTACAAAAATTAGCCAGGCATGGTGGCATGTGCCTGTAATGTAATCCCGGCTACTCGGGAGGCTGAGGCAGGAGAATTGCTTGAACCTGGAGGGAGGCAGAGGTTGCATTGAGCTGAGATCGCGCCACTGCACTCCAGCCTGGGTGACAGAGCAAGACTCTGTCTTGGAGAAGGAAAGAAAAAAAAAATATATATATATATGTATTTTATATTTTATATTTTATATATTATATATATATATATATATATATTTCAGTCATTATAAATATTTTCCAGCCTCCTGCCTACTTGGACCACAGGCTTTGGCAACTCACTTCATAAAATGTCCCTTGTGGTTAGGAGTCTTCTAATTGTTTTCATTGAATACATTCATTAGTAATGTTCCCTTCAGCTGAAACTAAGCTATAGGGAGCATAGAGCCAGATTCTCACGTAATAAAAGGCATGAGGATGCTTAGATGAACTGTGGAGGAAATGCAGTCCTACCTAATGATTTTAGGACAAGGGATATGTGAAGGCCAGTGTGTTTTTCAAAGTGATTGGGGGAAATAAAGGGTTTTTTTTTCTTTGCCCCTTATTTAATTTCTGAAGTCATGCATGATTTAGAACCTGTCTTTTTTTGTTTGTGAACTTTAGTGCAGTAGTGTGGTTGACGGTAATTTTGAAGAAGTTCCCAGGGAGACGGCAATTCAGTTTAAACCTCCACTATACAGACAGCGGTACCAGTTCGTTAAAAATTTAGTGGATCAACATGAGCCTAAGAAGGTAGGTATTTCTCTTTCCAAACATTTAATTATTAAGACTAGTAGACTAGTCTTATGAGGTGTTTTGTCAAATGGATTAGTATGGAGAGACTTTTCACAGGGATTACTGCAATAGGGAGAATGCCGTAACCACAAGATCTGCAAGTGTCTTAAGAGTTAAGCAAAAGAGGTTTTTCTTTTACTGGAGAAGTGAACAAAGCTAGAAACTAGGGAGGTGGGATGAAAGGGTGGTTTGAAAGGACAGTAGAATGGGGAGCTTTAAGGAGGGGGCTGTTTCCTCAGACTAAAGTTCAGGGCCCTGGGGAAGAAGGAAAGTTTGAATAAAGTATGGTTAAAAAAGGAATTTTCTTCCCATTGATCAGTGGGGACAAGTATTCATGATAATCATTTGAGGCAAAGAATGGAAACACAAGGAATCTTATCTAAGTTTTATGGAGGAGGGTCGTTCTTTGGTTCTTTGCGGTGAGTGCTTTCCTGGAACACAAAGCATAGGTGGATTCCTTTAGCAGATACCAGAAACACAGGGCTCAGATAGAATTCAGCATTGTCAGGTTCAAATGTGAAGAAAATCTTGAGATTTTGTAGTTGGATATGATCTTGTAGGTACTGTATTTCTAGAGCATTTAGTTAGAATATCGGGCAAACTGGTATTGTAGCCACAGCTATTGTGGTTCTTTCAAAATTAGATGATAATGGGCCGAGTGCGATGGTTTACACCTGTAATTCCAGCACTTTGGGAGGCTGAGGCAGGTGGATAGCTTGAGACCAACCTGGCACCATAGTGAGACCCTGTGTCTACAAAACATAAAATTAGCTGGGCATGGTGGTGCGTGCCTGTAGTCCCAGCTACTCAGGAGGCTGAGGTGGGAGGATCCCTTGAGCCCAAGGAATTGAGGCTGCAGTGAGCTGTTACCACCTGCACTCCAGCCTGGGCAACAGAGCAAGATCCCGTCTCAAAAAGAAAATTGGATCATAATGAGCCTACTCAGTTAACTTCAGAGGAAAGTCATAATTGCATACAATCTACATACATACATCCATACCTGGTTACTATACTAATGAATTGCATGTGAATTAGATGCGGGTAAGGTGAATTTCTAGATGAAAGCTTTCTTTTTCTACTTAATATTGAAGACTTAGTGAAGATTCCTGTGTGTGAAGGTTTCCCTTAACTGCACCACTACTGTTTCTACATTTGCACACAAAGGCGCAGGTATTAGTTTATGTCTTTGTAGCCATCTATGCATGTGTATTCAGGTAAAGCATCTAAAATTGGCTTTTTGGCAGCTCAAAGTTCACTATGGAATTTCAGATGGTTTGAGGTAATTGTTTAATCAAACAAATGTGTGAGGGGTGAAAGCAAAGTTTTAGAAAGCTTTGTTTGCTGAAATATGCTGAGAATAAGACTCCAAATTCTGATTCTGAATGGGAAAACTGTGTACCTAATTGTTTCTCATTAGTTCAATATAGACAGTAACAGTTGTTCTGGAATAGGAATGGACCTTTCTATTTTAATATGATCAAAAAGAAATTTGCCTGTGGGCTTATAAAGTCTCAGGTTAATTTGTGTGTGTGTGTGTGTGTGTGTGTGTGTGTGTGTGTGTGTGTAGAATCTTCTGCCAAAAAGATCCTTCCATATAATACTTTTATTATTTTATTACTGATATATACTCCCCTCTCTCCTCCTCAAAAAAAAAGTTTTTGATCATGCTTCTCTGGCTATAAATGTCTTTGAAATAACATTCTGTCTCATCTACAGGTTGCAGACCTGGGATGTGGTGATACTTCACTCTTAAGGCTGCTAAAAGTCAATCCATGCATTGAATTGCTTGTTGGAGTAGATATTAATGAGGATAAATTACGATGGAGAGGGTAATACCTACTTTCTGAAAGAATTATGCATTAATCTAAAACTAATGGCATTATTAATTGAGTTTAGAGAAAGTGTTGATTTTATACTTGTTTTAAAAGATTGGCTTTTAGGGATTTTCTTCTCACTGAATGATCAGGCTTTGCCATAACACTAAAAATACCTGCATTTTATTGCTACCAACTTAAAGTATAGCCTCAGTTAAATGATTATAATACTCAAAGCATTGCAAACTAAAATTCAGATGGCAGAATCTCATCACTTCAATGCTGGACACTATGATAATTTATAGCAGAGAATTTAAAATGCCCCAGAACACTGAGGCCAAGGCTCCAGGCCACCACCTCCATTTTGAACCATAGCATTTCTCCTATCTCTTGTGCATATAGTATATATACATTAGATTTCCAGAGATTGCTTGAAGAATATTCTTTTTCTAAAGAACAAAAATCTCAAAATCACTGAATCAAAGTAAGCTGGAAAACCAAAAGTATTACAAATGAAAACAATATAACAATATTAAATATTCAAAATCTTTTTTTCATTGACCAGTAGCTTCCCACTGTGAGAGGAAGTTTCCCCATAACCTGGTGTTTAATATATCAAGACAAAGAAAACAGGCCATGGCAGACTTACATCAATAGAGGTAGAAGATAATTGTCAGAGGATCTGAGTTCTGTAGCTGGTGAGAATTTTCAAATAGATTATATTCAGAAAGTTTCTTCAATAATTATTTTGCAGGGATTCGTTAGCTCCTTTCATGGGGGATTTTCTGAAACCTCGGGATCTGAATTTGACCATCATATTGTATCATGGCTCGGTCGTGGAGAGAGACTCTCGTTTGCTTGGATTTGACTTGATAACGTGTATTGAATTGTAAGTTTTAAACTGATATACTGTATAACTGTTCATTTGCAAAACCTGAATAAGTCTCAGTGATCTTAGTGTCCTAAATATTTAGGTCTTGATTATTGTAAGGAAAACTGCTCATTGGTTGAGAATATCTTTTTACTCTGCTTTTCCAGCATTTTACTTAGAAATTTCAAGTATACAGATAAAAATTGCCATAAATACATAGTACCAAGAATACCTATACCCCCCTTTATCCAGATGTTAACATCTTCCTCACTTTTTAAATAATTTGTACATTGCACCCTCCCTCTTCTGTTTCCCCCTCCTCCATCTCCCTTTAGAGTTTTTTTTCTTTTTCCTGAGTCAAGTAAGGGTGTACCCATGGCCCTTTGCCTCTACTGAAAAATTCAGTTTAAAAGTTGGAGGCCTCACACTACTTGACTTGAAAATATACTACAAAGCAGTAGCAATAAAAACATCGTGGTTCTGGTATAAAAACAGAGACATAGACCAATGGAACAGAATAGAGAGAACCCAGAAATAAATCCATGCATTTACAGCCAACTGATTTCAACAAAGACACCAAGAACATATGTTGGCAAAAGGACACCCTTTTCGATAAATGGTACTGGGAAAACTCCATATCCCTATGCAGAGTGAAATTAGACCCCTATCTCTCACTTGTTACAAACATCAACTCAAGATGGATTAAAGAGTTAATTGCAGACCCAAAACTATAAAACTACTAGAAGAAAACAGGAAATGCTTCAGGACATTGGTCTAGGCAAAGATTTTGAGTAAGACTATAAAAGTGCAGGCTACAAACAGAAATACACAAATGGGTCTATACGAAACTGAAATGTTTCTGCACAGCAAAGAATAGAGTGAACAGAACCTGTAGAATGGGAGAAAATATTTGCAAAGTATTCATCAAGGGATTAATATCTAGAATATACAAGAATCTCAACAGCAAAAAAATAACCCCAAATAATTAAAAAATGGGCAAAGGACCTGAATAGACATTTCTCAAAAGACATACAGATGGTTAACAAGTAGATGAAAAAATGTTCAACATCACTAATCATCAGGGAAATGCGACTCAAAACCATAGTGAGATATCTCATCCCATTTAGAATGGCTGTTATTAAAAAGACAATAAATGCTGGCAAGGATGCAGAGAAAGGGAACTCATATAAATTGGTGTGAATGTAAATTAGTACAGCCGTTATGGAAAACAGTGTGGAGGTTTTTCAAAAAACTGAAAATAGAACTGCCATGTGATCTAGCAATCCCACTACTGGGTATTTATCCAAAGGAAAGAAATCAGTTATATTGAAGAGAGATCTGCACCCCAGTGTTTATTACAGCACAGTAGCCAGGATATGGAATCTACCTAAATGTCCCTCAGTAGATGAATGGATAAAGAAAATGTGGTATTTAGGCTGGGCGTGGTGGCTTACGCCTGTAATCCCAGCACTTTGGGAGGCTGAGGCAGGTGGATCACCTGAGGTCAGGAGTTCAAGACCAGCCTGGCCAACATGGTGAAAACCCATCTCTAGAAAAATACAAAACAATTAGCTGGGCATGATGGTGGGTGCCTGTAATCTCAGCTACTTGGGAGACTGAGGCAGGAGACTCACTTGAACCTGGGAAGTGGAGGTTGCAGTGAGCTGAGATTGCACCATTGCACTCCAGCCTGGGCAACGAGCAAAACTCCGTCTCAAAAAAAAAAAAAAAAAAAAAAAGGGATATATGCACAATGGAATACTATTCAGCTGTAAAAGGGAATGAAATTGTCATGGATGAACCTGGAGGGCATTAAGTGAAATAAGTCAGGCATAGAAAGATAAATACCACATGTTCTCATATCTGGGAACCTAAAAAATGAGCTTAAATTTAAGTGTAGAGTAGAATTATTATTGGCTGGGAAGGGTAGTAAGGAGGAGAGGATAGGGAGTGATTGGTTAATGGATACAAAACTACAGCTAGATAGGAGGAATAAATTTTATTGTTCTACAGCACTGTAGGGTGAATATAGTTAACAGTTGTGTATTTTCAAAGAGCTAGAAGAGGATTTTGAGTGTTTGTAGCATGAAGAAATCATAAATGTTTGAGGTGATGGAGATCCTCATTACTGTGACTTGATCATTACACATTGTCTACATGTATCAAACTATCACTCTGCATCCTATAAATATGTACAGTTCAGCTTATTTCCAAGGCAAGGGGTATTATGTAACCAGTCCCCTGTCCCCCATTTTTAAATAAGAATATTTTTTTATTTTGGGCTCCCATTGATTAGATTCAGCTTCTGCATCTTTGGAATACTGCAGAACGCCACAGAGGTTATTTGGGTCTTTCTCTTGGCCTCCCATCTGAAACACATAATGTCCATCTGTCCCTCCTTGATGATATTAATTTTGATTCCCCTTCTCCTGCTCCCCGGTCAAGGTGTTTGCTCCACTGTGTAATTACTGTTTTGATTTTGCCTTTTTCTCTCACAACTAATAGGGAGACATATTGAGACCATGTAGATACTTTGTCACACATTCGTATTTCCCCCTAGATTTAGCATCATCAGTGATTCTTTTCTGATCCAATCTTTATGACAGTGGAGGCAAATGATGTTTACTGTAATTCCAGTACTACCTCTAGACATTTACCAGTCAACCCTTGGCATTTTACCAGGAGGAAGAGCCCTCCCTCTCCCCACTTACTTATTTATTTATCAGTAAGTGAACTCATGAATTTTTACTTTTTGATGGTTTATGATTTATTACTGCACTTATTTTCTTATTCAAATTGTCCCAGGGTTGGCTAGTGGGGGCCCCATTGAGCTGGCTCCTGAGTCTTGAGATAAGTCTCGTTTTTGTAAGTACTCTCTGACATCCCAGATGTGCCAGGCCTCCCTCCTACTTTTCCTTCTCTGGTCCTGGAATAACTTATTTCTCAAAGGAGCTCTGTTTCCTTTAAATGGGGATTGGTATTTAGGAACCTAAGATAGGTGCTTCTTAATGACTTTTAATAGTTAAAGGGCTTGCTCTGTGGTCATTTTGCCTGGTTGTGTGTTCAGGTTGATTTCTCATTTTTATTTATGTTTGTATGTATGCATTTATGTATTTTGAGACAGGGTCTCGCTCTGTCACCCAGGCTGGAGTGTGGTGGCACGATCTTGGCTTACTGCCACCTCCACCTCCCAGGTTCAAGTGATTCTCTTGCCTCAGCCACCTGAGTAGCTGGGATTACAGGCACATGCCACCACGCCCAGCTAATTTTTGTATTTTTAGTAGACATGGGATTTTGCTATGTTGGCTAGACTGATCTCGAACTCCTGGCCTCATGTGGTCTGCCTGCTTCGGCCTCCCCAAGTGCTGGGATTACAGGCGTGAGCCACTGTGCCTGGCCTGATTTCTAATTTTTACTAATATGTACTGCTCCTCCAAAGCAGAGAGTTTACTTTGTATTTTTTTTGTATTTTCTATTGCCTGGAACATATTAGTTATAGGAAACAAAATTGAATGAAGAACAAAGGAGCCATATATCAAGTTTAGAACAGCAACTGGCAATAAGAAAATCTACTCGTAGGTATTTTGGTCTCATCATTCGTACTTAAATATATCCAGTTTGTCCTTCTTGAAGTTAGTGTTTCAGTTTCCCGTGTACCTCTTCTATTATTTTAATTTTTATTGTGGTAAAATACACATAACAGAATTTTCCATGTCAACCATTTTAAGTGTACAGTTCAGTGGCATTAAATACATTAGCATTGTCATGCTGCCACACTACCATCCCCACAGAACTTTTTGTCTTGCAAAACTAAAACAATTACCAACCTGTTAAAACTGCCTGTTCCTGTCTCCCAGTAGCCACCATTCTATTTTCTGTCTCTATCAGTGGAATCAGGCATTATTTGTACTTTTGTGACTGGCTTATGCCACCTCTCACAATATCTTTAAGGTTCACCCATATGCTGTAGCATGTGTCAGAAATTCCTTCTTCTTAAGGCTGAATCATCCATGGTATATGTATATACCATAGGCTGTTTATGCATTTATCTGTTGATAGACACTTGGGTTGCTTCAACTTTTTGGCTATTGTAAAAAACGCTGTTCTGAACATGGTATACACATATCCATTTGTGCTCTGCTTTCAATTATTTTGGGTATATATCCAGAATGGAAATGCTGGATCATATGGTAATTCTGTTTTTAATTTTTTTGAGGAACTACCATACTGTTTTATATTGTTTTCTGTAACAGCTGCACCATTTCACATTCACATTATGGACCAATAACTTACTAGTCTAAGAATGGCAGTGACTTGGCTCCTTGAAGTCACTAGGAACCAAATTCCTGTGTCTTGTTCTACCGTCCCCTGGAGTGTTAAACCTATCTGTGGTCATAGCTGGGTCACAGACATATTTTCCTGGTTAATAGGAGAGGGGAAAATCACAGAGGCATGTATGCTAAATATTTTAAGACCCAGAAGGGGAAAACATCTCTTCCATTCACCCTCTGTTTGTGAGAACTTAGGCTTGTGGTCACACCTGGCTGCAAAGGAGGCTGGAAATGGATCCTGTAAACAGGCAGCCATATGCCTGTGACAACTCTTCCTATGGAGGAAGAATAGAGTAGAATTTGGTGGACAGCTAGCAGCATCCACCACAGAAGTCCTTGCCAAACTGCCTTCCTTAGGAGTTGTACTGATTCACATGCCTATTGCTCATGTAGGAGGGTTTATTTTCCTACCCCTTCACCATATGACTTTTCCAGTGTTGTCGTTTCCTACTTGATCTTTGACAGCCTGCTAGGGGGAAAGTAATCTCAGTGTACTTTCAACTTATATTTTTCCTGTATCACATTTTCACCTGTTCCAGAGTTCAGAGCACTTCTCTGAACTATGTGTTTTTTTAATGAATTTTTCTTATTGGATTGTTAATATTTTTCTTACTAATTCATATGCTTTCTTTTTATGTTAGGGAAATTAGCCCAGTTAATATGATACACATAGCAGATATTTACCCCCACTTTGTTTTTTGTCTTTATTTTTAATGACTTAAAAAAATAACATGTAAAATTGATGATTTTTAGGTGGTATAGTTGTGTGAATTTGAACACACATAGTTTAATGTAGCCATCACTATGGTCAGGGTACAGAACAGCCCATCACCCCAAACACCTATTTTGTACTACTCCTTTGCCATCATCTTCCTTTATTTTCCATCACTATAGTTTTGTCCTTTTGAGAATATATGACAATAGAATCATATAGTTGGTAATCTTTTTTTTTTTTTTTGAGATGCAGTCTTGCTCTGTCGCCCAGGCTGGAGTGCATGGAGTGCAGTGGCGCAACCTCGGCTCACCACAGCCTCTGCCTCCCAGGTTCAAGCCATTCTCCAGCCTCAGCCTCCCGAGTAGCTGGGATTACAGGAGCGTGCCACCGCGCCTGGCTAACTTTTGTATTTTGAGTACAGATGGGGTTTCACTATGTCGGCCAGGCTGGTCTTGAACTCCTGACCTCATGATCCACCCACCTCGGCCTCCCAAAGTGCTGGGATTACAGGCGTGAGCCACCACGCCTGGCCACAGTTTGTAACCTTTGAGACAATCTTCATTCACTTTGTGATGGCTTTGAGAGTTATCTAAGTTCTTCTGTGTGTCAGTAGTTGGTCCCTCATAATTTCTGAGTAGTATTCCATTGTATGGAAGCTCCACCTTTCATTCTTTACCCATTTAAAGATATTTGGATTGTTTCCCGTTGGAGTGATTATGAATAGAACAATTATAAACATTCACATACAGGTTTTGTGCAGAGATAAACTTCACTTCACTTTTGAGTGGGATTACTGGGTAGGTCGTAGGTTTAAGAGTGTGTGTATGTTTTGCTTTTACAAATTTCCCTCTGTGCTGGGCGTGGTGGCTCATGCCTCTAATCCCAGAACTTTGGGAGGCTGAGGTAGGCAGATCACCTGAGGTCAGGAGTTGAAGACTAGCCTGGCCAACATGATAAAACCCCATCTCTACTAAATATACAAAAATTAGCTAGGGGTGGTGGTGGGTGCCTGTAATCTCAGGTACTCGGGAGGCTGAGGCAGGAGAATTGCTTGAACCCAGGAGGTGGAGGTTGCAGTGAGCTGAAATCATGCTATTGCACTCCAGCCTGGGCGACAAGAGTCTCAGTCTCTCTCTCTCTTTCTCTTTCTCTCTCCTCACTCTCTCTCTCTCTCTCCTCACACGCTCTCTGTGTCCTCACACTCTTTCTCTGTTTCTCTCTTTCTCTCTTGACTGAGTTTTGCTTGTCGCCCAGGCTGGAGAGCAATGGTGCAATCTCGGCTTGCTGCAACCTCTGCCTCCTGGGTTCAAGCGATTCTCCTGCCTCAGCCTCCCGAGTAGCTGGGATCACTGGCGTGCGCTACCACACCCAGCAAAATTTTGTATTTTTAGTAGAGACAGGGTTTCATCATGTTGGCCAGGCTGGTCTTTAACTCTTGACCTCGCGTGATCTGTCCACCTTGGCCTTCCAAAGTGTTGGGATTACAGGCATGAGCCCCTGTGCTGGCCTGAAGAATTGTTCTTAGGTCATGTAAGCATTATTACATATTCAAAGAAGGGAGAAATCGATATACAGATGGAAATTGTTTTTGATAAATCAATTAGAAAAATATGTGCAGGTGAAGCTAAATTTTATTATGTCTTTCTTATTGACCGTTTTAGAATAGAACATTTGGATTCAGGTGATCTGGCCAGATTTCCTGAAGTGGTATTTGGGTACCTGTCTCCATCCATGATTGTCATCAGCACACCAAACTCTGAATTCAATCCCCTGTTTCCATCAGTGACTTTAAGAGATTCGGATCATAAATTTGAGTGGACCAGAATGGAGTTTCAGACCTGGTAAGTTCAGAAGGGTTTTTGTTTATTTGGGATCCTGTTGGAGTTTAAAATCTTAGGAAATAAATATTGATATACATACATTACCTAAATTGTTTTGTGCTTTCTTCCAATAAAATTGATTCCAATGTGTGACTTAGTAGGTAATAAGATCACAAAGGAACCATTGCATTTGCGCAAGTGTGGAAAGGGAGGAGGTGTAGTCACTGGGCATCTTTTATGTGAAGGCATCTGTAGTACTGGCATGGAGATGAGGAACAAAACAGAGGGAAGGTTTGGGGCAGTGAGAATGAGCCTCATGCCGCTCCCTGGGGTATCTCCTGAGGCTTAGTCATGTTTTCTGGTGTTGTTGCAAACCCAAATGGATAGTTGGGTTGAGCCCTTATGGTCTCCTTGTCCACCCCTATAGCCTGCCCATGATGTTCCTTTCCTCTTCCATATTCTTAGGGTAAATTGGAAACTGACACTATATCCTTGCCTTGATTTCTCATAGAAATAAATTAGGAATTTGTAACTTAGAAGTATTTATGTTAATTGTATTTTTCATGTTCTGTTGTACTGCTGACCAGAAATGGTTCCTTATTTAACAGTAGCTCTACATTTAGAAAAATGATTGCTGTCCTCGTTTTGGTTTCAGGGCTTTATATGTGGCAAATCGCTATGATTACTCTGTGGAGTTTACTGGTGTTGGGGAACCACCAGCTGGAGCTGAAAATGTTGGATACTGTACCCAGATAGGAATCTTCCAGAAAAACAGAGGAAAGGCAACAGAAGCATGTGTTTCAGAGCAGCATGATCAGCATGTTTATAAAGCTGTGAGTATTCTTTGTGAGATATCTGTCAGGGCTAGCGATACATTAGGATGGTGAACTTTTTTGGGGAGTAAGAATCCCCAAAGTAGAGATGAGTATAAATGACCTTGCTTTGTGGTTCACCCTAGGAGAATTCTTCAGGCCCATGACTTCTGTCCGAGTTAGCCTATGGTATCCTTTGAGACTGCCTGGCCCTTTGGTGTGTTTCAAGGCATGTTAAAGGGAATGATTGCTGGGGTTGTCTTAGAATACTTCAAAGTGGCTGGGTACAGTGGCTCACACCAGTGATCCTAGCACTTTGGGAGGCCAAGGCAGAAAGATTGCTTGAACCCAGGAGTTCGAGTGCAGCCTGGACAACATAGTGAGATCTCCATCTCTACAAAAAAACACCCAGAATATTTCAAAGCAATACTTCAGCAACCTCTTTTTGTAATCTGTTAGGATTATCAGTAGTAAAAAGGAAAGCCAGCAGCAGTTTCTCCCCAGCTTGGCTTAGGACATTACTCTTTGAGCCTACAAACTTCTCAGACCCTTTTTGTTTAAAGAGAAGAAGAAGAAACACATCCTCCCCCTCTTTAAAAATTTATTTAATTAGGGGTCTTGTTCTGTCATCCAGGCTGGAGTGCACTGGCACAATCATGGCTCACTGTAACCTTGAATTCCTGGGCACAAGTGATCCTCCCACTTGAGCCTCCCAAGTAGCTAGGACTACAGGCGTGCACCACCATGCTCAGCATTTTTTTTTTCTTTTGTAGAGACAGGGTCTCACTATGTTGCCCAGGCTGGTCTTGATCTTCCATCCTCAAGCAGTCCTCCTGCCCCACCTTCCTAAAATGCTGAGATTACAGGTGTGAGCCACTGCATTTACCCACATATTCCCTTTTAACTGAACCATTTTTCGTTTTTTTGCCCTTTCCCCTGTAATATCAAGTAGAAATACTGGGTTCGTGTGACTTGGTAGAAACCTGGCTGGGAGACATTGGGCATTAGCATTAGAAAGCAAATCAGATAGTTAATGTCTGTGTGTCAGTAATTTGATTCCCATTATAATTGAGGCATTTACGATTAGTAGGATCTGACATATTTTCAATATGTACATTTATTCTTACATGGCAAAAAAGTTATTGATGGCTTTGAAAATTTTTCCACGTATTTTCCATATAAGTGTTTTGTTTTTTCCCTTCAGGTTTTTACCACCTCATACCCAAGCTTACAGCAGGAAAGATTCTTTAAACTTGTGTTGGTTAATGAGGTATCCCAACAAGTGGAAAGCTTAAGAGTGAGCCACCTGCCAAGGCGGAAGGAACAGGATGGGGAACGGGGTGATGAGCCCAAAGACATTGGCGGTTCAAAGGCCCCTGTCCCATGCTTTGGACCAGTCTTCACAGAGGTTGAGAAGGCCAAGATCGAGAACTCTCCCAAACCCTTCTGTGTTGGAGATAAATTTTTCGTACCTCTGCAGAGACTCCTTGCTTATCCCAGGTTGAACCGCTTATGTGCTAATGAAGAGATGATGAGATCCGTCATTGCTGACTCAATTCCTCTGAGCAGTGATGGTTCTGCAGTGGTGACTGACCTGTATAATTATTTTGATGAACAGTTTGAGTTTTGAACCATGTTTATTTCCTGAAATTTCAGGGTCTCATTGATAGTTGTGCTCACTTAGAATTTAGGTTTTTTTTTTGTGTGTGTAATCCTAATTCAAGTAATGTTTTTAAAGTTTCACTGCAAAAGTCTGTGTTCCAAGCCATTGGACAGACCTGCTTGACATATGGCCAGACTGCAGTAAGCCCTGAGAAAGATATTAGGGTTTAACTAAAAACGGGTGCTTTCCTTTGATCTTGGACTTTTTTGTTTTCTCAAGAATAAAAAAGTTGGATGTGGTAATATGTTAATTTTGAACTTACCTATATTTTTTTGTGTTAGAGCCATGAGTTGATTGTTGTTAGTCTGTTCTCACATTGCTGTGAAGAACTACCTGAGACTGGGTAATTTATAAAGAAAAGAGGTTTAATTGACTTCCAGCTCTGTAGGCTGCACAGGAAGCATGTGGGAAGCTGGGGAGGCCTCAGGAAACTTCCAGTCTTGGTGGAAGGCCTTTGAAGGGGAAGCAGGCACGTGTTACATAGCTAGAGCCTGAGGAAGAGAGCTTGGGGAGGTCTACATACTTCTAAACAACCAGGTTTAACAACAAGAATAGCAAGGGGAGAAATCCGCCCTCGTGACCCAGTCACCTCCCACCAGCCTGCTCCACCAACACTGGGGATTACAAATTGACATGAGATTTGGGCAAGGACAGAAATACAAACCATATCAATTGTGATATTAAAAATTTAAGAGAAAGTTATCAAATATAGTATTCAAAACCTTTTCCTTGGGGTAAGAGTAGCTTTAAAATTTTTCTGGGATTCTCTGTCTCCTTTATGCCAAATTCTAACCTGTGTAATATTTAGCCTAGAACATTGATGAAACAGCAATGCAGGTGGTTGGAGGGCATAGAAGCCTCTTCATGATGTAATTGCTGTCCGTGTTTTTTTTTTGTTGTTGTTGTTCTTTTTTTGAGACAGGGTCTTGTTCTGTTACCCAGGCTGGAGTGCAGTGGCATAATCACGGCTCACTGTAGCCTCAGCCTCTGGGCTAAAGTAATCCTCTTACCTCACCTCCCCACCAGTAGCTTGAACTACTGGCATGTACCACCATGCCCAGCTAATTAAAAATTTGTAGAGACAGGGTCTCACTATGTTGCCCAGACTGGTCTTGAACTTCTGGGCTCAAGTGATCCGCCTGCCTCAGCTTCCCAAAATGCTGGGATTGTTTTTTGAGCACCCTATTCTCAGGATGGAATTGGGGTGGTAGTACTAATGGGAGAAAGAAACAGCTTCACCTCATGGGGGAAAACAGTAATTTAAATGAGATGCTAGGCACAGGAGTCCAGAGGTAAGCCCCGGGCATGGGAGCTCTGCCACTTTAGGGACCCAGACGTCCATCTTGCATGTTGTGGCTACTTAGCATGCCACCCAGGAACAGAGAGATTTGAGCTCTGGCTACCATTTTCATATTCTAAAACAGCAGAAAGAAGAGAAGGGACAAAGGGCACACACAAGCCGTCTGGTAAGGCTTACTGTGGGTTGTTACACAACACGACTGCTTACTTCCTGTTGATCAGAAGGAAGTCTTCAGGCCACACAAAGGGAAGCTGATGTATTAGTCTATTCTTGCATTGCTGTAAAGATATAGCAGAGACTGGGTAATAAAGAAAAGAGGTTTATTGGCTCATGGTTCCGCAGACTGTACAGGAAGCACAGTGGCTTGTGCTTCTGGGGAGGCCTCAGGAAACTTCCAATAATGGCAGAAGGCAAAGGGTTGGTTTGGGGTGAGGTGTCTCACGTGGTGGGAGCAGGAGCAAGACAGAGTGAGGGGGTGGTGCTAAACACTTTTAAACAGATCTTGGGAGGACTCTGTGATGAGAACAGCACCAAGGGGATGGTGCTAAACCATTCACAAAGGATCCGCTCCCATGATCACTTCCCACCAGGCCCCACCTTCAACATCAGGGATTACAGTTTGACATGAGGTTTGAATGGGGACACAAATCGAAACCGTATCAGCTGGGAAATGTAGTTTTTATTCCAGGAGGTCATGTGTCCACTTGGTCTGCCAAGGAACAAGGGGAGAAAGAACATTGTGGCAAATAACCATCTGTGCCACAGCTGGGACATCCTGACCAGTCTGGAATGGGGGCTATGCCGACGCAGAGTTGGTGCCTGGGAGAGGGCTGGGGGGAGTAATTCTCAAGCTGAGTTTCCAAGGGTTAATAATTAAGCAGATGGGAAGGGGATTTGGTGAGGGGGGAGAGAATGAAGGGATTCTGATGAGAACCATCTTTTAATCACATTACTTTGGTAAACCAGCTGTTTTTTTCCGGAAATTTCTAATACTGCTATCAGACTTCCCTCATGAATGCTCAAAGGCGCACATGAACAAGAGATTTGTAGCCCCACCCTATTCCTGCTCTCAAAGGCCCTCTGTCCTCACCTTTCTAGATCTCCGCAGTTTTCACTCTAGAGTTCCCTTCTCATCATTGGTCTTCTGTGGTAGAGCCAAGGTTTCTAGCCAAGACCAGCCCTTTCTCCGATCTTTCTTGAAAGTTCATCAGTTAACTTTGTTCGAGCCTAATCACTGGAGCCCCCACATGGAAATATTTTAAGTGCTCATGACTGCCATGCGGGCTGGAGCCACTCTTTCCCATGGCCTTCCTGCTCTCTCTACTACTTCTGTACCTACGTTCTTCTTGAGAAGTGTGTCTTTCCCCTAGACTGGATACAGGCCTTTCTTTGACACTGAAAGACTCATTAATACTTGAGGTCAGGGGTTGCCAAACATGCTTTTGGGGCTAGATAGTAAATCTTTGCAGGTGATCCAGTCTCTATCACAACTATTCAACTCTGCTTGAGTCAAAGCCACCACAGACAATGTGAAAACAAGTGGGCTCAGCAGGAGACAGAGTTTAATCTGCAGTCTTCTTTGAGAGAAGGTTCTCATTGCCACTGCCCACCTCCCAGACTAGATAGGAAATCTGCACTACCAGGTATTGAAACCTCCCTGGCCCTTGAGATCTGAATAGAATTTGCCTCCAACTCCTATTTCCATAGTCTGGGTAACTCCAAAACTCTGAGACTTCTATGATTTCCTGAAAGCTTAAGTTATCACAGCACTGCCTGCTTTCAAGTTCAGTTCCATACAAGTGAGATGTGAATCTCAGCCCCTTCTATGCTGCCCTGAGGCTTCTCAAACATGTCCTGCCTTACCCTCCTCCTCACCAGGCAGCAGCTCCCAGCTAACCTTCCCCAGCTGCCCTCGCTTGCCCCACCCTCTCCCCTCCTCTCCTGTGACTGCCAACCTCCCGCTCCACTGCACGCCCAGCAGTTCAACTCCCTTCAAGTGTTCTCAGCCCTCAGTTCCGCCAGTGATTATCAAGGGAGAACTCCAAATAAAGCCAATTTCCTCAACTAGAGTTTGGGTGCCAAGAACATTAAATCTTTATCTCGTTATGCCTGGTCCCGTGGAGACTGTGTGTCGAGCAGTTGACAGGAAGTCAGGGACTGAGCAGCGTCAGCAGTGGCAATGTGGTCTTTTGAAGACTGAGAACCATGGGTTTCTGCCTTCATGGAGAATGCTAGGTGCTAACTACGGCAAACATGACTTATCATTACATATGTGAACCTCTTAAAATTTGAGACAGATCTCAGTTGATTTAGAAAGTTTATTTTCCCAAGGTTGAGGATGCGCTCCCATGACATGGTCTCAGGAGGTCCTGACGACATGTTCCCCAGGTGGTCGGGGCACAGCTTGGGTTTTATACATTTTAGGGAGACATGAGACCTCAATCAATATATGTAAGATGTACATTGGTTCCATCCAGAAAGGCGGGGACAACTCAAAGCAAGGAGGGGGCTTCCAGGGCACAGGTAGAAGAGAGACAAATGGTTGCATTAAGTGTCTGATAAGCCTTTCCAAAGGAGGCAATCAGATATGCATCTATCTCAGTGAGCAGGGGGATGACTTTGAATAGAATGGGAGGCAGGTGTGCCCTGAGCAGTTTCCAGTTTGAATTTTCCTTTCAGCTTAGTGATTTTAGGGGACCAAGATATTTTCCTTTCACATATATAATGCACATCCTTGGTGATTGCGATCCAGACAAAGGGGACAGCTGGGAATATTGCTGAGGTCTAGCAAGCTGCTAGAAGCTGGCAGTCAGAAATGTGTATAGTAAATGTTAAATACAAGCTTTTGAAGCCAGCAGCATGTGTTATATACTTTTTATCTTGAAAGTTAACAGTTCGTGTCCTCTATTTCTCTGTTGGGTTCTTAATGTTCCTGCTGAATTGTATATACTCTGCCTGCACACTTTTGCCTCCATTGCTGAAACGATCTCATTTCTTTCTACCTGCTCCACTTCATCCTGTGTGCTAGATTCAAGCTATAATTAGTCAGATTAAGCTGTGATCTGATTTTATTGTCTTACCCAACAACACGACTCCCTGCTCCCACACATCACCCTTGACCCATCAGAGCCTTTGCTTTCACTGAACAGGCTCTGTGTGTTCTCACTGCTGTGTCCCGCCTGGCCTTGTAAATATGTGCTTTGCCATGCTGCCCAAGCAGTGCCTTTGGGTAGAAATCTTCATGGAACTGTACTTACAGAATTTTTCATTAATTCCACACCAAAGGAAACAATTTAACTTTAAGCAAAATGTGCAATGCTTCAAAGTCTGTTGAAATTATTTCAAATTTTAAAAATTACTGAAAAGATACAAAATGTGTTTTTCCTTTGGTGTAAATTTCATGAAATATATGTGAAATAGAAGCAGACAGGATCACTTGAGACAGGTAGACTTGACTGAATCATCAGACGTTTAAGGCCAGAAGGTGGCACACTTTTCCTATTTTAAGTAGCTGCACATACTCGCTTTAAGGATTCTCCAACATAAGATTAAAAAAAAAAAGATGCCAAAAATCTTAGGCATGCCAACTTTCTGCAGAGGTTTGATATTTTCTGCAATGCATACACTAAGGAAAAACAGTTTTGAAATGGTCTGAAGATCTGCAGTGAAGTCAATTTCTTAAGAAATGGTTGAGGTGATACCTCAACCTAGCTGGGTAATAAATGCATGGGAAGGAGGTCTAAACATTCATTTGGGAAATTTTCTGACATTTCCTATTAAATAGGTTCACATGGAATAGAGATCACTGACCCAGGGAATGTCTAAATTTATGCCTGTTTAGGTTTCTTAATTTTTTTTTTTTTAGACAGAGTCTCATTCTGTCGCCTAGGCTGGAGTGCAATGGTATGATCTCAGCTCACTGCAACTTCTGCCTCCCAGGTTAAAGCGATTCTCCTGCCTCAGCCTCCCAAGTAGCTGGGATTACAGGCACCCACCACCATGCCCAGCTATTTTTTTTTTTTTTTTGTATTTTTAGTAGAGATGGGGTTTCACCACGTTGGTCAGACTGGCCACAAACTCCTGACCTCAGGTATCTACCCACCTCGGCCTCATAAAGTGCTGGGATTACAGGCGTGAGCCACTGCGCCCGGCCTAGGTTTCTTAATTTTTTGTTACACTTTGTATAATGTGGAATGAATTAACTCCACCAGTGATTTCCTACCTATCACACAAATGGAAGGAAAGATTTCCTTATGTGCTGCTATGATAAGTGATGCATAGGTACAGGAAGCGAAGAAGTGAAAACAGGTGAAAGAGAAAGGGAAGGACAAACAGAGAGAGAGGAAGAAAATCACCAGGTGTTGAAGAAAGGTAGGCCAAGGTGAAACAAGAAGGCTGGGTCTGAGAATTCCATGCTGGAGATGTGGGCAGATCAGAGTCCTGCCAGGTTCTGCTGTGATCTGGTACAAAGTTATTCTGGGTGATCCTCTGTACTGGGGAGGAGTGTGGAGGGTTTCCCATAGAGTGTCCATACCCTACTCTCTCCTGACAAGAGACAGGGTGCTTTCTCTTTAGTCACACAACCTTTTAAAATCTGCACTGTCCAGGGAGGCCCTGACAATCTGCAGAGAAGAATCTGGGTTCAAACTGACATTAAACTATAGTTCTTTATTAATATTAAATTGCTATTATAATTTGAGTATCAGCAGAGGGACACTGTTGGCATTGTTTTTGCTCTCTGAGGACATTCTGGTCTAAGGGAATAGAACAGTCTATATGAGGATATAGGTGACACTAAATACCATTTGTTAAGTGATGATCTTTAATAGTGAAAAAATTTTTGTGGGTACATAGTAGGTGTATATATTTATGGGGGGTATATGAGATATTTTGATACAGGCATGTAATGTGTAATAATCATATCAGGGTAAATGGGGTATCTGTTACTTCAAGCATTTATCCTTTGTGTTACAAACAATCCAATTATACTTTTTTTTTTTGAGACGGAGTCTTGCTCTGTTGCCCAGGCTGGAGTGCAATGGTGCCATCTGGGCTCACTGCAACCTCTGTCTCCTGGGTTCAAGCGATACTTCTGCCTCAGCCTCCTGAGTAGCTGGGATTACAGGCGTGTACTACCACACCCAACTAATTTTTGTATTTTTAGTAGAGATGGGGTTCCACCATGTTGGTCAGGCTGGTCTCGAACTCCTGACCTCCAGTGATCCGCCTGCCTCGGCCTCCCAAAGGGCTGGGATTGCAGGTGTGAGCCACTGCACCCGGCCCAATTATACTCTTAAAATGTACAATTAAATTATTTTTGACTATAGTCACCCTTTTTTGCTAGCAAATGCTACGTCTTACTCATTCTTTTTTGTACCCATTAACCATGCCCACCTCTCACACCCTACCCCCCAACTACCCTTCCCAGCCTCTGGCAACTATCCTTCTACTCTCTATCTCCATGAGCTCAATTATTTTAATTTCTAGTTCCCACAAATAAGTAAGAACATGTGAAGTTTGTCTTTCTGTGCCTGGCCTATTTCACTTAACATAATGGTCTCCAGTTCCATCCATGTTGTTGCAAATGACAGGATCTCATTCTTTTTTATTGCTGAATAGTACTCTACTGCGTTTATATACCACATTTTCTCTATGAATTCATCTAAGTGTTGATGGACACTTAGGTTGCTTCCAAACCTTGGGTATTGTGAATAGTGCTGCAATAAACATAAAATTGCAGATATCTCTTCAATATACTTATTTCCTTTCTTTTGGGTATACACTAATAGTGGCACATTTAATAAGCATCTGTATGTCCAACACTAGAAATGAGTATATGTGTACAGATGCTATATAAAGGCAAATTTTGGCCTGACGGACCACTGAGTGCCTAGAAAGTAGCATACTCTTAACAATAATGCCCATGTCTTTCATTACAACCCAATAGAGTGTTGGTGTTATGTCCATCCTAGATTAGAAAATAGGTTCAGGCCAGGCGCATAGGCTCACACCTGTAATCCTAGCACTTTGGGAGGCCAAGGTGGGAGGATCACTTGAGCTCAGGAGTTTGAGGCCAGGTTCAGAGGGGAGTTTGTATTCAGACTCAGGTTTGTCTCACCCAAAGCCCAGGTCCATGCCACTGCATGGGCTGCCCCAGGGTTCAAAGAGAAGTCCGCCACAGGGGGCGTTCAAATCTGTCCCATGCTCCCTGGTAATAAATAAAGAAACCCTCAGGGATAAGTTATTTTGGTCCTTTCATTTCTGTTTTCTTACCTTGGCACAATTTTCTGATGGAATCTTAACTGATAAATTTAAAAAGATAAAGAACATCTAACCTTTTAATATATGATTTTTATTGAACATGTTCACCTTTACATTATTACAAACATTTTACAAATAAAAAATCAGTTTTTGTAAAAAAAAAAAAAAAAAAAAAAAAAGGAAACATTTCCTGGATTATCACTGTATAGTTGAAACAAAGAAATAAAATACATAAATATGAAGATCATTCTCCAAGTATTAGAACAGAATACTGATGGAATCACTTCAATAAAGTTATTCATAAACATTTGCATGGTTACCCACACCTTGTGTCATCTTCCAAAAAATCAAACACATGAGAGGAAGGGGAGCCTCAAATGAGATGTATCTAAATGTCTTTTCTCCATGGGATTTGGTCAATGCATATCAGTAAGATAATTTCTTTGCTATATATATAAGATAAACATTTGAAAATGCAGAATACATTGTGTAAATTAAAAATTTTGTCAGCTTTGTCATATGGGAAGTAACTACATGGACCACCCACACAAATGTTTAAAATACACTGTGTATATATTATCTTACAAAAATCGCATATGTAAGGGAATAAGGCCTTTATTTCCAGAGCATCTTAACATAGGATTAATATAGGTATATTTATCTTTTATATTTTAGACTTCAAATTCTTTAACATCTCAGCTATTAACATTATGCATAGTACCTAAAACAACATATGAGTAGTGGTATAACACAATTTCAACTACAGTACTTGGTTGTATTCACATGACGTACCATCTAGAAGTGACCAAACAGAATTTCAGAACTGCCCAATTTAAAGACCTGTTAAGAAAATAAAATGCAACCCCGTCATATGAGCCCAGTTTGTCTCTCAGAGTGTTGCTACATATGCTGGAAGCCTGACACTTCGGAGTATGTACTTAAATGAAGTATTTGATAATAATGTCAGCTTCAGTTTGCAAAGTGTTCTAGTCAGCATAGAAATCTGAAAGCCTAAAATTACTTCTGTATGTTAATTAAAACTAACTGCTGTTTGAATTTGAGTATGTTTTATCTGGAGGCTAGCTGGAGATTTTTTTTCTCCCTTCTAGCAACCAATTGGCTAAGTGGTCAACCTCTGTGGCTCACAGTTTTGTAGAAAAAGCATATACAAAAGAAAGTAGGCTGGGCACAGTGGCTCACGCCTGTAATCCTAGCACTTTGGGAGGCTGAGGTGGGAGGATCATTTGAGCCTGGGAGTTGGAGGCTGTAGTGAGCAACGATTGCGCCACTACACTCCAGCCTAGGTGACCGAGCAAGACCCTGTCTCTCTTAAAAAAGGAAAAAAAAAAAAAAAAAGTGAAAAAGAAAAAGGAATCCAGAGTTTGGATATTATTCTGATAGTGTTAAGCTGGAATGGGATGCTGGAGTGGTGGAGTTTAGGACTCTTGGTCAAGACTTTTTCAAGATCATAAGCACTAATCCACATTAGCTGTTGGTATAAGCAGCCTTCAAAAACACCACAAAGGGGAGTCAACCATTCGAGTGTAAACTGATGGCCCAAGGCCTTCTCTGCCCTCTACTAGCCTTCATGACCTGTTGGGTCTCAGTGAGCAGCTCACGGCGCAGGAGGTGGGTCTCCTGACTGGCCTGTGCATTCTCCCAAACAAGATATTTAAGACTCTTCTTTATCTCATCACAAATACACAGCTTTGAAATACCATTAGTCTTTTTCTCTAGGATATAATCAGAAAAAGTATTGTATACATCTGCAAATTCTTCAACACTGGGTGATTTGAAATTTGACTTTAATATTTAAAAATACATTTATTAATACTCTAAATTTTCAAGTCAAATTTTCTAAACTCAAAACATAAACAGAAGTGGACTTACTATTTAATAAACAGATTTTTTCAATGGCTACATGGTTAAGATGTTCTTAACCATGCTCTCAGAAAAGGAAAATCAGAGCGTAAGGCAGACACTTAGGCAACCCTTAGCGAGTATTTTGAAAGGACTGCACTGAAATTTGAATACAAAGTGTGCCAATGGAACACAAAATGGAATAAAATGGATCCAGACTTTTGCTGACTACAGAAGACATAGACATTAGTTCTTTTTTCTTCCTAATCAGTGTTTCTATTTATTAAAATATTTGTTATATTTACTACTACATAAATCAAGATGTATCTGATGGCTGCTAAGATTATAAAGGCATGATTTTTATGCTTTTCAAAATCTCTCTACTTTTTAAAAAGAATTCTGTACCATTTAAAATACTGAGAACCAGTCTTGTATAGAGAGGTGTCGGACCAAGGGCAGCCAAGGATGAGTAAGATGGGCACCGCCCTGACTGCAGCACCTCTTACATGCCTGATGAATGTTCTCACTAAACCCCACTTACAATCTAGTTTTATCATTTTCAAAACTGCAAAATCATCTGCACAGCACCAATAAAAATATAGCCTAGAAATAATATTTTGAAAATAGAAAAATATGTTTCTAAAAAATGTCATAATAAATATCTCTCTAAATAATATCTTCATATCTCTATAAAAAACTTTCTTTGATTTTTCCCATAATATATAATGAATGGATCAGTTCACGTGAAGACAGAATGCAAGTCTTTACCACTTAATTCCCTTGGTTAGGCTAAAATGTTCAGGTCATTGTTTTATCCTTAAAAATAAATCTTAAAAAATAAAAAGTATAATAACTCAGAACATTCTCTCTCTCAGAGTCTCTCTACATTCAAAATATAAAACAGGGTATCTTTTAAAAAATTCCAGAATCTCTTGGTTAATATAGTATTGGATTAATGCAGAATACCCAATCCTTGAAATATAAAAAACAGCAACAAAAGTCCTAATATTAACTATTCAAAATTTTCCAAACCTTTAAATTTGGATATTAAAATAATATAATTTCCTCCTTATTTTTGCCAACGTGAAAACACCTAGACCAAAGTCATTCTATTCTGACATATTGTCTTTCCTGGATATGACTTTGAAAGTAAGAATTGGGGAATTACTGGTTATACAGATTCTACATTTTTCTTCACTAACAGTGATTCCAAGAAAGTTTAGATCTTTCCACGTGGAAACTGTCATGTAAGGACAGAAAAACTCTAAGGTTTATCTGCTGTGCTGCTCAACTGGATCCAGACCAGGTATTCTTATTTTAAAAGCTGTATTTGATGTATGTTATATTCTACTCTTGCCTCAAAACAACTAACTTTTGACACAGTGGAGAAGAAAATAGTACTTACAGAGAACTAAAATGGAAACCTACCAGTCCGCATCAGTCACGGCAAGCAGCTGTCATGCTGCTACCCACCACCACTTTGGAAAACTGTTAGCCTCAGATAAATCTGAATTTACATGGAAAAGGCTTCTCTGTTTCTGACCATATTACAATTCTCCTCTTTTTCTACATTTTGACTCCTGAAACCAGTAGACCTTACTATTCAGTGAGTTAAGACAGCTCTTCTGTTAGGGTGCCCAACACAGTGGGTGTTAAACTTATTTTGAGTCTTTTATGTAGTGCTTGGGGGTGATTCTGCAGCTCATCTAATATTAATGACAATTAACAATATATACTGCATAAAAACGGCATTACATCCATTCACATATCTCAGACTGAAATGCACTTGTTATTTCATTTATGACTGATACATTGAGAATTATGAATAAGCACATCACATGTTTCAATTGTAGTCTAACATTTTCTCAAAGCATGAACACCCACGCTTTATACAACGCTGTAGGTAGTGTAATAGGGAAGATTTCCAGAACAGGAATTGTGCCTATCTTGACAAATCTATAGGGTTTAAGTTATATTCATGTACTGTCTCTCAAACTAAAAAAACCAAACCATAGAGCCCAAATCTATTGAGCACCTTGATCACAGATTTTTACACTTGAATCCTAAAATGATATTCTGATGTGTATAATGCTGTTTTCTCCACTGGGGTGTTCTAAAAGACAAAGCAGGCTTTTCATTATCATGTGCAGTGACCACAGAAGCCAGGTGCTTCCAAGGCACACAGCAGCACGGTGCCTGGAGACTGCCATGCAGATGTTCCCCTTTGGTGGCTGGTATAGGATGGTGGTGGGTCCTTCCAGAGAAGAAATCAGCATTGGCTTTCCTCTTGATAGCTGAGGTTCATTTTCTATTAAGTGCTTGAATAAAATTCCTTGATACATCAACTACTCACATCTTAAATCCACTGGGAAATGTTTTCACCGGCTTGACTTCTAGCGTTTGATCACAACTTGTTCATAAGCTCCAGACCCCACCCTAAAACAGTAGAGGAAAAAAACTTCAAAATTTTGAGCTGTAGTGTTTGAAACTGTTTCAAGTAACCTTGTCCCTGGAGAGATGGGGCATTAGGTATTTTTCTACTAGATTTGATTTCCACAAGGTTTAAAGGCATCATGGATAGAAACTATGTGAAATATTAAATGTTTATAATTAATACATTGGATTAGTGTAGATCCTGATTCTTTTGCACTTATTCCCAAAATAATGTATTAGAATTTCCCAATTCTTGACCAATCAACAAACGGTGGCAAGAAGTGCTCCTCAAACATGTTTATCTATCCATTCTAAAATCGGTCTCATCCAAGAGCATATGTTGACTCTGGCAGTGCATCAGGACTCCCACTGAGTTAATGATGATGGTCTTCAGCTGTCATAATATTGTGGCGTTTTCATGACAGGGTTTCATTCTGTTGCCCAGATGGAAGTGCAGTGGCGTGATTGAAGCTCACTGCAACCAGAACTCCTGGGCTCAAGCAATCCTCCTAACTCAGCCTTCCAAAGTGCTGGATTACAGGCATGAGCCACCATGCCTGGCCCATTATTGCCTGAAGTTATCACCAGGTACCCATTTCCCAATTTGTCAAGATGTCAGGGTATACCTTACTACTGGTCATTTCACCCTGAGTGTGCCTGAGTTTAGTAAGCCCAGAAGCAACCACCATGACTAGTGTCTCCCTTAATGACATTTTAAGAGGAAATTCTAAACAATGGAAGTAAGGTAGCAGTGATTACTAGCCCACCATGGACTTGACTGGACTTCTCAGTTGACCGCCCAGAAACTCCTTTTCTCACAGATTCATTCTACAGAAGAAATAGGAACTTCCTCAACAGAATGCCAGTGAGCACCCATTCATACCTACAGAAAATCAGAATTTGAAGAAACCATGGTGGGCAGCACGGCACACTGGCTTTTAGATGCCCTTTTAAAAATGTTCTGCCTCTGGCCATGATGAAGTAACAGGAACCAGACTTTCCCTCCTGCCCTATATAATTAGAAAACTGGATAGAATGAGTGAAATGACAGTTTGCACATACTAGACAACAGGCAGTGCAGGACTGTGGTCCCAAGAAACAAGAAATAAATGAAGAGAGCCCAACAACCGCCCCAGCTAGCTGCCTGAAGCAGTTTCCTTCAGGATCCTCCGAGCCTGCAGTGCAGAGAGGAAGACCCCAAATATAGCCTGCTGGTCTCTCTGAGTGGAGGAGTCAGAGGTCAAAGCTCAGAGGGGCTGGGGACTAGAATTTGTAGACCAGAATAACAGAAGGAGGGGTTGGGGAAAACAATGGCTTGAGAATTCCAAATTTGATGAAAACTGTAAACCCATAGATGGAAAAGCTTGATGAACCCCAAGCAGAATAAACACAAGGAAAAACATACCAAGGCACATCATAGTCAAAGTGCTAAAAACCAGTAATAAACAGAAAATCTTAAAAGCAGCCAGATATATATAAAAGACAAATCACATACGGAAGAATAAAATAAAAATACAGACAGACTTCTTGTCAGAAAAAATTTAATGTCCCTAAAGACAAGCAGGCAGGTGCATGCAGGTCCCAGTAAGAAAACCCAAGTGGGCCAGGCTGTATCCTGGGCAACACAGCAAGACCTCATCTCCACACAAAGTTAAAAAAGAAAAGCTGGGCATGGTGGCTCACACCTGTAGTCCTAGCTACTCAGGAGGCTGAGGCAGGAGGATCACTTGAGTGCAGGAATTGGAGGCTGCAGTGAACTGTAATCACATCACTGTGCCCCAGCCTGGGCAACAGAGTGAGACCCTGTCTTTCAAAAATGAAAACCAAAAAACTTTACATAAGTCATCTAATTTAATGTTACATCCTATGAGTTCAGTATCTTATTTATCACTCTCATTTTATAGGCAAGGAAACGGAGACTTACAGAGGTCAATAATATCAATCAATAGTGGAAGAGCTAGGACTTGACCCCAGGCAGTCTGATAAGACAGTCCATGCTTTTGATCATTTACTATTTAAATTCCTCTTGGTTGAAGGCTTGGCACAACAGCTCATGCCTGTAATCCTAGCACTTTGAGAGGCTGTAGTGGGAGGATCACTTGAGGCCAGGAGTTTGAGACCAGCCTGGACAACACAGCGAGACTCTGTCTCTACAAAAAAAAAAAAAAAAAAATGCTGAGCGTAGTGGTACCCGCCTGTAGTCCTAGCTACTCAGCAGGCTGAGCCTGGGGTTGAAGACTGCAGTGAGCTGAGAGTGCATCACTGCACTCCAGCCTGGTGACAGGGTGAGACCCTATCTCTTAGAAAAAAATACCATTTGGTTGGAACTATATTTTCTGCTGTTCCTCTATTTAAATTAATAAAGCCCGGGTTTACTGAGTATATTATGTCATTTGCCCTTTAAAATTACTCCATGAGATAGGCATGGTTATTCCTACTTTTCAGCAGAGATAACTAAAATTCTATTGAAGTTAAGTGATTTACTCAGGCCCCATAAGTGGTCTGGCTAGGATGTGAACCCAAGTCTCTAACTCAAAAACATATGTTCTCTCCATCCTTCATACCACTGTCCTTATAAATGTTACTTTTCTACCTGGTTCCTCCTGCTACTGGTCTCTCCTTGCTCTGATCTAACCTTCAAATAATAGCCAGTTATTTTTCTAAAATGCCAATCTGATAGGTCACTTCCCTGCAAGGACAGCCAATGGCTCCCCACTGTGAACATGAGAAGAAGAAACTTTGTTATGGCAAGTGAGGCCCTTTACAGCCTAGCCCAGAGATGCTTGCCATCCTCATGCCCTTAAATACGTGTTCACAACCCCCTCTCCTCAGAAGAACCTGAACTATGTTATATTATTAATGTGTTAAGTACAATGGGATTTGGTAAGATATAGTAAGATATAGTGGTTAAGTACAATGGGATTTGGACTCAAAGAGACATGAGTTTTAATCTTGGTTTTACCACTTACTAGTTTTAAGGCCTTGGGCAAATTACTTCTTCTTCTTTTTTTTTTTTTTTTTTGAGACAGTCTCATTCTGTCGCAGAGGCTGGAGTGCAGTGGTACAATCTTGGCTCACTGCAGCCTCCATCTCCTGGGTTCAAGTGATTCTCCTGCCTCAGCCTCCCAAGTAGCTGGGATTACAGGTGCCCACCACCACGCCCAGCTAGTTTTTGTATTTTTAGTAGAGACGGGATTTTGCCATGTTGGCCAGGCTGGTCTTGAACTCCTGATCTCAAGTGATCCACCCGCCTCAGCCTCCCAAAGTGCTGGGATTACAGGTGTGAGCCACCACATCCAGCCTAAAATTACTTCTTTGTATCTTTGTTTCCATTAAAAAAAAACCACCAAACTAATTGTAGTATGTTGTGAGCACTGAAAGATACTATATAAGAATTGGATAAAAAAATATATATGTACCTGTGCTTGGCATATAACTAATAAATGCTCAATGCTACCTATAGTTGCTATATGTTTATTATAATTATATATAATAATAACTGTACTTATAAACTCATTCTATTTGTTCCCATTACCAGGAGTATTCATAGTCATCATATTCACCTTATAAGCCCCCCACTTATTTTTTATTCTCCCAAAGTCTCTCTTCAAGTGTGAACTCTGAGGTCCCGTTTCTGTTCTCTCAAACTTCCCTCTACTTCTCTCTATTACAGTATTTATTATAATGTTATGATTTTTAGTTTGTCCATCTCATCTGTAAGAAAGAGTCAGACAGTAAATATTGTAGGCTTTGTGGGCCACAGAGTCTCTGCGGCACCACTCAGCTCTGCTACTGTAATGCATCAAAGCAGCCATAAACACAACACAAATAAACAGGCATAGTTGTGTTCCAATGAAACTTTATAAATACAGGCAGTGGGCCAATTTGGCCTATGAGCTATAGCCTGCCAGCCCCATGTGCTAGACCATAAGCCGGCAGAGGGTAAGAGCTTGGTCTTTTCTACTTGCATTCTTACCCAGAAATTGGCCCAAGAAACAGTTACTGAATTTAATGAGCAGATGAGTCAATTAAAGATCTAAATAGTGTTACATCTTCTGTAAATCCCTTTTCACATTACTCCCTGGAAGTAGTTTTATATGTCTCTCTCTTACCTACCTATAATATCTGATTGTAGTTAATTGTTGATGTAGGTTTTTGCTGTTAGTCTATTTTTGAGCCTTGTAATGTGCTGGACAAATAGGAGGTACTCATTAAAATGAGTATTAGTAAAAGAAATGAATGCAAAATTCTTTTAGGTTTTGAGCATGAGAGAATAAAATAACTGTCTTGGTCCAAGGGGCTCCCCACTGAAACTGTAACTCACTCTGTAGTTTTGCAGGGACTCTACATAAATATGACATGGAATGGAATTAGGGGTGCACAGAAGTGTGGGGAGCAGGCTGTAAGGAGCAAGGGAGTGATCAGAATTCCTACACTGTCCTCGGCGTCTGTGCTCACTGTTACCTGCTGCAGTGCTGATAATCAGTGGTAAGTTTGGCAGGTGACTTTTCTTCATCTGCATCTGAATAACTAGCAAAACGGTATTTGGTTTTCAGAACTTTTCTTAATATGTATGGCAGTGGGGTGGAGAAAAGGAGAGTACAAGAAAGGTTAACAGCAGCTTAAGTTGCTCAGTGGCTGTGTAACTGCTCAGAAAAGATAACACCATTGACTGGGAATGTAATTTTGCTTTGCTCTTCCTAAAATATCAGACTAGTGATGTACAGTGGCGCATGCCTATGGTCCCAGCTACTCAAGAGGCTAAGGCAGGAGGATCACTTGAGCTGAGGAGTTTGAGGCTACAGTGATCTATGATTGCACCACTGCATTCCAGCCTGGGAAACAGCACTGTCTCTAGAAAATAAATTAATAAAAAATTAATGTTTTAAAAGACTAAGAACTCTTTTCTAAATGTCCTTTTATATTGCAGCTTTCCCAATGGTCTACTGGCCCTTGACTAATACACTTTAAAAATACTTCTAAGGAAATTAAAAACTAATTTATAAAATATAATGTCAAACATATCCAGAATAAAGGAAACAGAGCTACGCTAAGAGCTGTAACTCTTCTTATGTAACTACTGCTGTGTTTCCTAGCTTCAGCCTAATATAAACTTTGCAACCATCATCCTCTACTCATGATTAAAAAAAAAAATTAGTCTATATTTTAATAAGACACTATTTGTACTACTTACCTATTTGGAAGATGATGACTGCCAAAGGTTGTACTTCCCCCAGGACCCACAAATAGCCTTAGTCCTTCTTCTGCAATACACATTTAAAATGTTTGTTACATGCACAATTATTAGACTATTGTCAAATAGTACTGATATTGTAAAAATCCATATTTTACAATTCAGTTTATTAAAGAAATAAACAACTTAAAAACCAAAGTTACATACACATGTTTTAAAATAGGCAATTTAAAAGATACTCTAAAGGTTATTGCTCACCAACTTTTCTAAAGCTCTTTTTCTTTTAGCTGAGTAATGGAGATAGCTCTTCCTACAAATTTCCATAAGTAAGGTTTAATTATTTCTCTTTACACCCAGCTACATAATGACAATAAGTCCATTGTTAAGTGCTTTCTATTCACATCAACATGAGTAATTATATCTTTCAAATTGGTGGCATACAAATTTTCAGTTTCAGTGAAAATTCTAAGGAGGGAATGAAGGATTCCATTATTCACTATTGTTCTAAGACCACCTCCAAATTACAACTGTGGCTTAAAGCACTTATAACAAAAGCAGATGTAGATACCTATCATTAGGTATACAAACATTGTAGACATCTGGGCATAATTAAAAACACAATACATGTTTTATTTAAAATTGATCACTTTTAACTAAAATGTGTTCTTTTTCTAAATTCAATAATCATTCTCATTAATAAATGAGTTATAAAGTTATCTTGAGATTTTTATGGGCATGAAATTTACTATACAAATATGCAACAGTCATATCATGATGTTCTGAGCCTCTTTACTGCTGACTACACAGATTACAAAAACCTGGATTACAGGAATCTATGCTTAACAGTTATCTACACACCTTCAGCGCTGGAATCAAGGCTGAAGTCTTGACTTTGTAATATTTTCTCCACAATGTCATCTGCATCCACCCTGGTGTCATCAACTCGCTTCAGCTGAGATTCTACAGAATCTTGTTTCACTGGGCATCTTTGAAAAGAATTACATTTTTTCCTTTTTATTATGTTATGAAAACAAAGTTTTTTTAAAATTAAAATTTATTCTTTAAACTAAAAGGATACCTGTTGAGTTTTTCTAAAGCTGTATCTTCTTTATCAGCTGTATCAAGATTTGGCTCAGTGATTTTCTGCTCGATTTCATCACATGGCTCTAGAATACTTTCAACTCCTGTTGATGTGCTTCCCACTGAGGTATTTCTTCTGTGGCAGAGCTCAGAGAAACTAGATGACCGGGAGTGACATGTGCTATACCCTGTCAGAGAAAATCACCTTGGATATCATACTCATATCAAACACTCTGCAATCTGACATCCTTCCCCCACACCACAGCAGTTTCAAGTGCCTTTGGAACAATAAGGAATTCAACTTCACTGTTAGCCTCTACCTGATACTTTTGACTGCTGGCTTGCATAGCTTGATGTTCTAGAATGTCCACAGGCACCAAGTTCGTCTGGAACAGAGGCACTCTTTGCTGAAAGATCTGTAATATGTCATAACATGATGTCATTCTTATTGCCAAAAAGTTAACGGTCAACTTGTATTCTAATCTGCAGACTTTATAAACTCTGCCAAGTTCATTATCAAAACAATAAGCTACAAAATGAGAGATATCCTTTTAAGTCAGTACAATGGAAATAACTGTATTGCAAGAAATACAAAGTATTTAAATACCTTAGTATTATATTTTTCATAACATTAAAAAAATTATTTCGGTCCTTATTAGTTCAGTCCATGCAATAAACTCCTGTTTTTCAAAACATTTAACAGCACTCTATCTTAAAACTGCTATAGTTTTAGTGTTCAGTATTCTCCAATAAAAACGACTCTGATGTATTCTTCTTCTTTTTTTTTTGAGACGGAGTCTCGCTCTGTCACCCAGGCTGGAGTGCAGTGGCCGGATCTCAGCTCACTGCAAGCTCCGCCTCCCGGGTTTACGCCATTCTCCTGCCTCGGCCTCCTGAGTAGCTGGGACTACAGGCGCCCGCCACCTCACCTGGCTAGTTTTTTTGTATTTTTTAGTAGAGACGGGGTTTCACCGTGTTAACCAGGATGATCTTGATCTCCTGACCTTGTGATCTGCCTGTCTCGGCCTCCCAAAGTGCTGGGATTGCAGGCTTGAGCCACCGTGCCCAGCCTGATGTATTCTTATAAATATTCACAAAATTGGTAGGTTTTAGTGTGGTTTCTAAGCAAATACTGCTTCCTTAAAAATCCATCACAACAACAAGCTAAAGAGTACTCTATTACTTTAATGTTAGTGTTGCTAGTGCTAGGCTATAATTTGGGCAATGTCTGTGGCTTAAATCAACACAGCATGGGATGTTGCACTGAGAATAAAAGTTCTTAAGAAAGTGATTATAGTATTCAGATTCAAAGTAAATGTACAAAAGGCAGTGTCAAAGCCATTTCTAATAGTTTCTGATCATGTGTATATTCCAGGTGCCAATTATATATTTTCAGAACCAGGCTTCTTCCAGAGAATGCAAAACTGTGACCATTTTCCCTAGGGCACAATCATATTTGGAAACAAGAACTGTTTTTAACATAGAAGCAGAAGGAAAGCAACTGAGTAACATAGCTATTATAGCAACCATTCTATAAATGATACTGCATGCAGTTGGACTAACAAATGCTGCAAAACAAGGAAGCTACTGGAGTAACCTGGTCCTTCTGCAAAGGTTTCTCATTTCTGGACAGAGTATAAGTGGCCCAAGCATCTCTACAGTGGTCCAAACCCAAACATGCAGCAAAATCTGAACTCAGAAAGTTAGTTCATATCAAGAGTTATGCACCGCTCTTTACTTCTGGGTTTGGCTCAGATCTTAAGTCATCCACATATCTTCTGGTTTTCAAAATTTATTCATTCAATCAATATTTATTAATATTTTACCAAGTCAGGTGCCTAATACTGTACAAGGTATAGGAAGTACAAAATAAGTAAGACAAAATACATGCTTAGAGTTTACAGGTAGAAGCAAAACTTATACAATGTGGTAAGTACAAAAATACAAGCACCAAAAGGCAGCTGTTAAGAGCTCCAAAGGACAGTGCATCTGACACAAACTGGTAATGGGGGAAAGACCTCACAGAGGAGGTTAACCCCAGGACTTGAGCAATGTTTGGGAACTTCTGAGCAAGGAAAGGCACCAGGAAGAGCATGCCTTGTTTGTAGGGAAGCAGATTGTTTGGTAAAGTTGGCATATAGGGTAGTGTAGTATAACAACTGAGGGAAAAGAGGCTAGAAAGATGAGTAGATGCCTGTTGATGAAGAACTTTCTATGAGTTTAAAGAAGGAAACAGTTCAGTGGCTTCAAGGAAGGGTGTGACATGATCAGATCTACATTTTGGGAAGAACACTTCGGCAACAGGATAAACGGGGGGCATATGAGTGAAGGTTTTCATAGTAATCCGGCTGAGAGTGAGAGATGTTTCCTAGGTACAAATAGCAGGACTCAATAACAAAGCAGAAGTTTGTGTCAGGAAAACTGAGGTAGAAAAGACAGGAGGAAAAGGTAGGAAGACTTGTGCTAGATATGCGGAATTAGACACCTAAGGATGCCTATTCAACAGTCACTCAACATCTACTGTGTCCCGGGCCTTCTGCTGGAGATACAGAGATAAATAAGACCTGATCATGAAAAACCTAAGAGTCTGGCTGGGGAGAAAGAGAAACAGATGGATTTCAGTGTAACATTTGGTATGAAGTGGACCTTTCCCCAAAGCATTTGATCACATTTACATCAAACAATCACGTTTACATTTATGTGACAGATAAAGCCAAGGGTATAGATGGCATTGCTCAAGGAAGTGAGGGGACCAAACCCTGTGGAACATCAATATGTAAAGGGAAGTCGGAGGAAGATGAAGAAGACTCTAAGAAGCTAGAAAAGGAAAGGTCAGAGAGGAGCCGAGGGAAGAGAAAGCGTCAAGAAAGAATAACTGGCCATCAGATGAGACCAGAACAAATATCCACAGGAGTTGACAATCATGTATCTGGGGATAGCATCAAGAGAGGGCAGACAATGGAAGCCAGATGGCTACTGTGTTCAGGAATAAATGGTATATTCTTTCTAGAAGTTTTGGCTATAAGAAATGTGTGGTACATATATCATCTCTTGCTGATCTCTCTCTCTCTCTACACACACACACACACACATACACACACACAGACAGACAGAGAGAGAGAGAGAGGTCTCTATATATTTGGGGCAGGGTGGGGAAAGACACAGAGCATGTGAGCACATGTGCCAGCCTGCTGGAGCCTAAGGGAGAGCAGTAGATAGAGAAGGATGTAGGGCTAAGGAGTTTTTGTTTTTATTTTTTCAATATGAGAAAGAATTCAGAATATTTACATGCTGAAGAGAAGGAGCTAATGGAATGGTTACAAGTTCCCAAAAGATCCACTGATCCCAAAACAGGACATTTCAGAGTCACCATTATTTATAAGAAACCATATATTTGCATATTTTAAAAGGTAGTGAAAGGGTTAATTATATCACCTCATCTTTCTTTCCCTTCTTTCCAACAATACATCCTGTTCCCGTAATACTGAAGACAGAGGGAAGCTCCTAAGTCCTTTTCCTCCTGTGACCTTGACATTTTCCCCACCACGCTTTTACTTCTGGAGCAGATTCTGACTGCTGCCAGAAGTGTGCCTGGAAATGTGCATCTCAAGGTGTGGTCAGGGACTAGCAGCATCAGGGTCTTGTGGGAATGTCTTAGTAATACAAAACTTCAGGCTCTAAGCCAGATCTACTGAATCAAACACTCTGGCTGCTGCGCCAGCAACCTGTGTTTTCACAAGCCCTCCAGGTGACTCTGATGCACACTAGGGCTTGAGAACCACTGACAGAGGGAAAACGATTCATGGAAGAGGAGCAACACCTGAGAGGCAGAAGTTGCTTTACAGAAGTTGCAGGGTAATGGAATAGGAAAAATGGAAAAAATCCTGTAGTATTCTGTTGTACTTGTGGGGGGTAGATGCATACAGTGATGACCGGAGTGTCATTGTAACATCTAGTTTTTAATCTGTCAGAGCACAATACTTTAGACTAAATAAAGCACTGGACCAACCAAGAATTACATAATTAAAACTGCTGATTCTTATTGGCCTGTTTCAAGTCAAATATCCACACAATTTTAAATCTGGAAGGACTTTGGGAATTTTTAGGGCATCAAGTAGTCTCTCATAAATTACAAAACCAGTAAGCCACACATCCATACCTGCTATTCCAAGATGCACTTTGAGAGTCTCTCCACCTTTTCTATCTTCTTGCAAAGATTCAGATTCACCAGCAATTGGTATAGACATTGAGGTGGAGGGAGGCCTGTAAAAAACATTTGCAAACAGGAGTTGTGGGGGAGCCTCAAAGTTTGCAACACTGTCATTGTTTGGTAAGCTGAGGAAGCCCTAGCATAAACTGCTGGGTAATGTTACCCCTTTGAGGGTGAAAGTCATAAAGATCAGCAGATAACGTATAAGCATCTTTTCAAACTTGAATAAAATTCATAAGAGAAAAAGGTTTTTTTCCACATAACAAGAAAAGGGCATTGTCTCCATAGAGTCCTAAAAAGAGAGGCCTCTGTCAGTGTGAACCTGGCACTGGTCAAGGGAGTGTTGCTCTAACTGTCAACTCAGGACGGCATCTTTCAGCTGAGGAAGACAGCGCCAAGCCCTTTTGAATCAGGCTGGGAGGAGAATGCCTCATGCCTCCTGCTTCAGAGCCTGTGCTCCCTGGCTGGCTCCACTCGCTTCTTGAATAGTATCCACGGTTTTATCTTCTACCTTCATCTCTGTAAACAGTTCATCTGCCCAGGGAGAGTCTACAGAGAGGCCCAGTTGTTTAGATTTGCTTTTTGGATTGGATTCTCTGGGAGTAGTAATGGATCTGTTTTCATTGGTTAATTCAAACTCCTATTCCACGTAAAAGCTGTGAAGCAAGGAGGGGTAAGTTTAATTTTGAACAGTTTTTTTTCTTTAAAAAATTTTGGCCAGGTGCAGTGGCTCACGCCTGTAATCCCAGCACTTTGGGAGGCCGAGGCGGGTGGATCACCTGAGGTCAGGAGTTCCAGACCAGCCTGGCCAACATGGTGAAACCCAGTCTCAACTAAAAACACAAAAATTAGCCAGGCATGGTGGCGTGCATCTGTAATTTCAGCTACGCAGGAGGCTGAGGCAGGAGAATCGCTTGAACCCAGGAGGCAGAGGTTGCAGTGAGCCGAGATCGTGCCATTGCACTCCAGCCTGGGCGACAGCGAGACTCTGTCTCAAAAAAATTTATTTTTTATTTTTTTATTTTTGTAGATACATAGTAGATATATATATTTATGGGTTACATGAGATATTTTGATACAGGCATGCCATGCATAATAATCACATTAGGGTAAATGGGGTATTCATCACCTCAAGCATTTATCCTTTCTTACAAACAGTCCAATTATACTCTTATTTTTTACTTATTTATTTTGAGACAGGGTCTCGCTTTACCACCCAGGTTGGAGTGCAGTGGTGCAATTATGGCTCACTGCAGCCTCCACTTCTTCAGCTCAAGTAATCCTTCTGCCTTAGTTCCCCAATTAGTGGGGACTATAGGCACACAGAACCATGCCTGGCTTTTTTTTTTTTTTATATTTAGTAGAGACTTTAAATTCTTTTTTGTAGAGATAGGGGGTCTCCCTACGTTGTCCAGGCTGGTCTTGAACTCCTGGGTTCAAGCAATCCATATGCCTCAGCCTCTCAAAGTGCTGGGATGACAGATGTGAGCCATGGCACCCAGACTCTTTCAGTTATTTTAAAATGTACAGTAAATTATTGTTGACTGTCGTCATCCCATTGTGTTTGCTTTTTATCATAGGGATTTTTATTAGAAAACATACCTAACCTTACAAAAACTTTTTTTTTTTTTTTGGTAGAGACAGGGTCTTGTTATGTTGCCCAGGCTGGTCTCTAACTCTTGGCCTCAAGTGATCCTCCCACCTTGACCTCCTGAAGTGCTGGGATTACAGGTGTGAGCTACCATGCCCAGCCAATCCCTAACCTTTTGAGGCTGATATTGCAGAGGAAAACCACATCGTCCTAGAAACTATCCCTCGGTGACCTGAGATAAAACAGGGAGGTGGTTGAAGGAATAATGAAGCTGACCTGCTTTATGGCAATTCTTAAATTCTTACCCTGTTATCTTAATGGAGTTCTCAGGCTACTCGGATTCTTGGGGATAGAGACATTTAAGATTGCTATTAAATCTACTGCATTTATGGACTATTTCCAGCCTAGGATCTCCTAAATTCTAGACTTAAGACATCCTATTGAGACACTTTCAAGTATTTGTCCTTGAAACTCATATATATAAAACTCAATATATACCCAACTAAACTCATGTTTCCCAAAACCTGCTTTCTTCTTTTACTCTCTCTGTAAATGTCATTGTAATCCACAAAGTCACCAAAACTAGAATTATGGATATCACCTCTGCCTCCTTCCTAATAACATTTTCCCATATCCAATCAGTTTCCAAATCCCAGATCCTCATTTAGTATTTTTCCTACTTATCATCTCGTTTCCATCTTCACTAATTACTTGAGTTTTGGCCTTTGTACCTTTCTCCTGGCTGACTGCAAGGGTCTCCTTGCTGGTCTGCCAACCTCTACTCCATGCTACTGTCACTGTGGTCTTTCTGAAACATGCCTCTGAACATGTTACTCTCTTATTTAAAACCCTTCCATAGCTTCTTCGGCATAAAACTCAAATCCCTTAGAATTTGCAGTCTGGCCTAGATCTGCCTCTTGGATTACCAACAGCTATATTTTCTTTTTTCTTTTTTTTTTTTGAGACGGAGTTTCACTCTTGTTTCCCAGGCTGGAGTGCAATGGCCCGATCTTGGCTCACTGCAGCCTCTGCCTCCTTGGTTGAAGCGATTCCCCTGCCTCAGCCTCCCGAGTAGCTGGGATTACAGGTGCCCGTCACCATGCCTAGCTAATTTTTGTATTTTTATTAGAGACAAGATTTCGCCACGTTGGCCAGGCTGGTCTTGAACTCCTGGCCTCAGGTGATCCGCCCACCCCGGCCTCCCAAAGTGTTGGGATTACAGGCATGAGCCACCATGCCCGGCCCGTATTTTCAAATAATGTAAAATAGCTTTGTGGAAAAACAAAACAAAACAAAACACACTGCATTAAATATTTAATGGGAAAAACTAATATAAAGAAGAAACACAAAGAACGGAGCCTATAGTCATAGTCATTAATCATTGACAGCTGACTCATGCCTGCATGTCTAAAAATTCTTACCTTTTTAATGCCAGTTTCTTTCACAGGTGACCTGATTACAGTGCCTCTATCCCCTCTGTGTCTTACACCTGTTTTCCAGCCCTCAGCCCTCCCAAACATTGGCCCTTTCCTTCTCTATTCCCCTCTGGCTCCATTCTCCCTTCCAGCCTGACTCCACAGCCACAACTCTTTAAGCAACACCTTCAATTTGGCACCCCTTGTTCTGCGGTCTCAAGTTGAAGAACTGCAACCCTTGATAATATCAGCCATCTGTACTAACTGCTCCATTACTGGGGCAACTAAGCACTATGGAGAAAATTCATTGGCTATGGGGACTGATAGTAAAGCAAATTTAGAATCCAAAATCTTAGCTGGGCCTTGGCAGCTCTCTTAGCTCCCTGGACAACTCAGTCTTGTTGAATAAATAATCACTGAGTGCTTGTCATGTGCCAGTTTTTGTTCTATTACCTCTTTTGTTCTGAAAATGTTTTTATATCTGTCATCTGAAATCACTTAATGTAGATCAAGTATAGAAAAAGAGATGGGATTAATTTGATTGCATTATAGTAATGTTAAGAATGTGTGAAAAATGACCTCATAAAATGACAATATTACCTACTTGACACTTCTTAAATACTCAATGCCCTGTAATACTGGCATAAACTTGTGCAAACTGTTTTCTGTCCTGGGGTGTCCTACCTACCTCCTGTGCTTAGTAAATTCCTAGTCATCCCTTAAACTTAGCTCAGCATCCCCTTCTCAGTAAAGATTTCCCTGGTTTCTAAGGAACTGTGGCTAGGGATACTATCCTGTGTGCCCCAGTGACATTGTATGCTGTTTGCCTGTCTCCCACATAATCAATGAATCCCTTCAGAGCAGGGGCTGGTCTTTTCTAGCTTGTTAAGTCTTGGCATGTGGCAGGCAATCAATACACATGTACTGAATGAATGACTGCATCCTGGGACCCTGGAAGAAATAATTCCTTAACCTCCTAGTCTCAATGTCCTTACTCAAAAACATGGATAATATTTACATTACAGAGTTGTTTTAAAAATTGAGAGACAGTAACATTCATGAAATCATTTTCACAAATGATAATTTCCTTCCTTTTGGAATATGAACACGTCAGAACCTTGCTATTCGAGAGACTTATATCACCCCTAGATCTGCTTTGCCACCAGATTCCCAAATGCCAGCAGAGTATACAATTTCTCTCTTAAAATATCTTTTTTCTTTATCAGCACTTTTCAGAGTGAGTTTCATTCTTTTTTACAAGAGTTGGTGGATATTTGATGAGTTGTAGAGAACTATGAAATAAAGTTTAGGGTAGGTGGTTAGGCTGACTTACCAGCTGTCTTCTTCATAAATTCTGATCTTATAGTATAAAATTGGTGCTTCAAAAGAATTATACAATCTATGTCACAGATCTTCTGCTCAGAAAATATTAAAACTAGGATTTAAACTTGAGACTAAGGGTCTGCTGTACTCTTGTTTCTCAAGTAAATTAAAAAAATTTATATCATGAAAAATTTAAAGATAGACAAAAGCAGAGAATAGTAGAATGAAGCCCTCCAGCAGTTATTTATATCTTCGTACTGGACAAAGATACTCAGTAAAGTCACTCGATTGCTCTGTGCCTCAGTTTCCTCATCTGTACAATAAGAACTTGGATTACAGCAACACTTTTAAAACTGGTTTCATGATATCTTTTAGGGTCTTGTAGAAACAGATAGGGGAGAGTGCCCAGTAGAAAATTTATTCTCATCTTACCTAAGTTGGAGGGGATATAGAGTAAAATTTTATATACTAGGATTCATAATATATTTGCTTTATTTTTTGAGACAGGTCTCACTCTGTCACCCAGCCTGGAGTGCAGTGGCATGATCTTGGCTCACTGCAACCTCCGCTTCCTGGGCTCAAGTGATCCTCCCACCTCAGACTCCTGAGTAGCTGGGACTACAGGTGCACCACCATGCCTGGCTAATTTTTTAATTTATTTTTTGGTAGGGACAGGGTTTCACCATGTTGCCCAGGCTAGTCGTGAACTCCTAGGCTCAAGTGACCCACCTGCCTTGGCCTCCCAAAGTGTGGGATTACAGGCATAAGCCACCATGCCTGGCCTCATATTATATTCGAACACAGGATTTTGTAGCTAAATAATCTGAAAAAAAAAATCACTGGATTAGACAACTTCCAACATTCTTTTCAGCTCTAAAGTAATGTGATTTTACATATTTGATACATATTTAAATATAACCTGATAAAATGCATTTACTTTTTACATCAGTAGCTAAAATGTTTTTTCTCTTCAGTACATATTCAGGATGTGCAAGTATATGAATGTGTTAGAATTTCCCCTTTTTCAATGACATTTGAACAATTTCAAAGAGAAAAGAAAAACTATTGAGGATTTGATTCTCAAAAAATACTTTTATGTATTTGGAATTAGGTAATGTCTGCTTATTTTTATGAATTATAAAAGTCTTTCTCTGTAAATATAAACTCCAGATTGTCAGAATTAAATTTATGGAGATAATAGAAAACATTAGATGATCTATTTTCAAGTTCTTCAGTATGTGAGTTTAAGTAGAGAGAGAAAAGAGCAGAGAAAGGGCAAGAAAGGGAATATCCATAAAAAGTTCATGAGAAGGAATGATCAATTTATTTTCTTCTGCTAAGTTTTGCTGCTCATTCTCTTATTTTACCCTAAATCCTACTCCACTAGAAAAACAAACTGTTACCCGAGACACCAAAAATAGTATAGCAAAATTGGTTTGATCCCAAGAAAGCAGAAAATAAAGGAGTCAGGAAACCATGGTTTCTGAGAAGACAGCATAGGAAGGCTAAGTTATAGGAAGATGTGTGGTTTTAATCAAGAATTGTTTCTTTTTTCTTTTGAAACAGGGGCTTGCTCTGTCGCCCAGGCTGGTGTATAGTGGTGCAATCTCGGCTCACTGCAACCTCCACTTCCCAGGCTCAAGCAATCCTCCCCTTAGCCTCCCAAGTAGCTGGGACCACAGGCATGCATCACCATGCCTGATTTTTGTATTTTTTGTAGAGTGATCCTCCTGCCTCAGCCTGCCAAAGTACTGGGATTACAGGCATGAGCCACCGCGCCCGGCTAGGTGTTGCTTTCTAAGTTACAGCTATTAAAAACATGAAGTTGATATACAGGGAGGTAATGTTTTCTTTAGTTTTCTATGTGTATTTTTCTGATATTTCAATGATATCAATGAACTTTCATTTTTAATCATTAAGTGTCCTCAAGGCTGCTGAGAAGCAATCCTGCATTTCCCATTCCGTTCATGCTGACACTCTGTGGGATTTCTGCATACCTTCTCCTTTCTTCAAACCCCTTCCTCTGTCTTCCCTGTCCTTGCTCTTCAATGAGCACCTTGTTTCCTACTGCACTAAGAAATCAGAAGCAATTAGAAAAGAACTTCTATATGCTTCCATTTCTCCTCTACCTGCGTCAGTAGCTACGTTCTCAGCCTTCCTCCCTTCCAACAATGCAAGGATGCCGTTCTAGCAACAGTCCCTTTTCTGGATCATCAGTTTCTCCCTCTTACTGAGCCAATACTATTGGTACTCAAATATGCTATACCATCTTCCATCTTAAAAATGAATAAAACCTGCCCTACTCCAAATCCTCTCTTTACTTATGACTCCATTTTTCTGTTTCTTTTTTACAGCAAAACCCCTCATAAGAACTGTTTATACTCACTGTCTCCAATTTTTCTCCTCCCAAAGTCTCTTTAACCCACGCTCAAAAGGCTTTAGTCTAAGGGCATTCTACCAAAGTGCCTGCCAAAGTCATCAACAGTTTCTGCACTGAAAATTCCAAGGGTCAATCCTCAGTCCTCATTTTCTGAAACCCACTACAGCAGCGTGTGACGCAGGTGCTTATTTCTGCCTTTCTGAGGCCATTTCTTCATTTGGTTTTCAGGACAGGACTCTGCTTTGCTTTCCTCCTCCGATCACACTCATGGTTTCTTTGCTCCTTCTTCTTCCCAGTCTCCCTGACCTCTAACACGCTGGGGTGTCCCCACCTCAGTCTCTGGTCCTTTTCCATTTCTACTCGTTCCCTCCAGTTATTTATTCAAGTCTGATGGCTTTAATTACTACCTGTATGCGAATGATGTAATAATTTCCACACTTCTATCTCCTGCCCAGATCTCCCTACTGGACTCTAGTTGATCTATCCAATTGCCTATTTGACATGCCCCGCTGGATGTTAAATAGGGATCTCAAATTTAAAATGTCTGACACCCAAACTCCCAACTTGTTATCTCATCTCAACAAATGAAAGTGCCATTTGTCCAGTTACTCAGGTTCAAAACCTTGGATTACTGAAATAGCCTTTTATCTAATTATTTGTGCCCCTGTCCCCTTTGTTACTCCTACAGATTGTCTATTCCCTATCCAGCAGCCACAAGTCAGACAATTTTACTTCTCTGTTCAAAACTTCCAATAGCTTTTCCATCTCACTCAGAGTGTGAGTGGCAGTCCTTTTTATAATGGCCACAAGACTCCTTATCATCTGACCTCATCTCCTGTCACCCGCCTCTTTATTCACCCTGCTTTAGACCTGCTGCTCTCCAGGCAGCTACTTGAACATGCCAAGAACACTTCTCCCTCAAGGTCTCTGTCCTCGTTTCCTCTACCTCAAATACTCTTTCCCCTAATGCCGGTGTGACTTGCTTCCCACCTCCTTCAGGTCTCTACTCAAATATCATCTTTACCAGGGGGGCCTCCCTTGACTACTATATATGGAATAGCGACACTTCTCTTCACCATGGCCCTCCCATCCTTTTTCTCCAAAGCGCTTATGACCATCGGTGTATTATGTATTTACTTGTTAGCTTATTGTCCATTTTCCTCTTAGAATATAAGCTCCAGGATGGCAAGGACTTAACCTATTTTGTTCATTGCGGTTTCTCTAGTATCTAGAATATGGCTTAACACCTGGTAAGGCATTTGATAGGTATTTACTGAAGAAATGAGTATGTTCACAGAAGCTGTATTAAAAATTTTTGTTTATATAATTTTACCCAAAACCTGAAGATGATAAAAGACCTATAGCATTAATAATTTAGAGTATGGAGAATTCATTTGGTAATAGGTAAACATAACTTCTAAGAGGGTCAGGTCAGTCTCCCATGGAAGAAACTATCTCTTAACTGGTATTTTCCCATAAGCACTACAAAATATTAATGTAAAAATTTAAACAAATAAATCTTTCTTATACTTTTAGATACATAATCCACTTATTGGGTATCAACTTACGTTTTAAAACATGGGTCACCAGACATCAGTTGCATACTGATCAAAACCTAAACATAAAACAAGAAACATCATGATTATAAAAAATTATAAAATGCTTCCTTCACAGCACCTAGTCCGATATTTTCTATTGGGAAAGCATTAACTAAAATGATTGTTGAATTGGGTTATATCCATGGGAGGCTAAGGCAGGAGGATTGTTTGAGCCCAGGAGTTTCAGGTTATAGTGAGCTATGGTCATGCCACTGTACTCCAGCCTGCGCAACAGAGCAAGACCCTGTCTCTATTAAAAAAAAAAAAAAAAAGAAGTGGGTTATATTCAATATTAAATTACTGCTCCATATAGATTAAAATAATTTTTAACATTCAAAACCTCAAAACTGCAAAAATCAGAACGGAAATAATGGAAACAAATAGCAATAATAATTCATCAGTAATAATCCTGTGGGTATGTGGCCATGCTAATCTATCTGTCTTTACTCCCAAATTCCTGTGGTGCCTAAGTGTCTGGTAATGTTTTCCTTCAAGTTGCCACGTTGATGTTTCAAGGGATGCTGGCTGGTGGCTTCTAAGGGTAAAAAGCTTCTGGCCTTTGTTCCAGCTTTAGATCAGAATTCAAAGTTTTTTTTTTTTTTTTTTTTTTAATTCTTGAGATAAGGTCTTGCTCTGTCACCCAGGCTGAAGTGCAGTGGTGCTATCACAGATCACTGCAGTCTTAAACTCCTGGGCTCATGATCTTCCTGTCTCAGCCTTCTGAGTAGCTGGGACTATAGGTACATGCCATACCTGGTGAATTCTTTTTTTTTTTTTCCTTTGTAGAGATGGGGTCTTGCTTATGTTGTCCAAGCTGATCTTGAACTCCTGGCCTCAAGTGATCCTACCACCTTGGCCTCCCAAAGTGCTAGGATTATAGGTGTGAGCCACTGTGCCCAGTCAGGATTTAAAGCTTTTCTAATACTTTCTAAGATGCTGCTATTCTCTAGTTGCTGACTACCTTTAACAGTCAGTCATAGGACCTCTTTATGTTCTTATGGGAATAATAATGATAATGGTAATAGTAACAGCAACATTAACAACAATCATGATTTGAGAATTCATTATGTGCCAGGCATAAGCTACGTGTTTAATATGCATTATTTCCTTTAATTTTCAGTATTCCTATGAGAGAACAATATTTTCATTTTAACCTCAGGAGATTAAGTGATATTTTAAAAACCAGATAACTAGTAAAGGGCAGAGCTGAGATGTGATCCCAGGGCTGCACATAGCAAAATTCATAGTCTTAATGAATAAAATGATATGTACATTGTTGTATGTTCTCCAGTTAATGGCTGACATGTATCTTATATAAACTTATTTCATTCCTATCTCCTCACCCCAGCACCTCCATGACTATTCTTTTTCTCTTTAAATGGCAAATCTATCCTACTGCACTGATTTCCTCATCATCTCTTCTTTCATAGAACCCTGAGGTCTGCTTTCCAACTCCATCAAAACTGCACTGTTGAATATCATGGATGTCTCAGAAAGGAGATGGAGGTGGCACATACAGATTTTAAGGAACTGAATAGTGAAGTAGAACAGAGATGTGAGACAGTAGTTGGAGAAGATGAGAGATTAATTTTTGTCCTTTTTTAAAATAAATATGGGAGATAGTGGAGCTGTTTCTTTATATGTTGATGAGGATGGTTCATTCGAGGTAGAGATGATGAGAAGAGGGGATAATCTAAGGGGTAAAGCTCTTGGTTAGGCAAACTTTGGATTCCAGAAGCCAAGAGGAAGGACTGACTTCTAATAGGAGAGGGGACATGCCATCCATTGTAACAGGAGACAAAAAGGATAAGGCAGGAGAGGCAGGTAAAGTCTGTGATGGGAAGATGAGGGAATTTGAGTTTAATGGCTTCTGTTTTCTCAACAGGATAAGGCAAGGCCAGTATCTGAGAGCAGGAATAGTGTGTTGGGATACGAGGAGAAAAAAGGTATGAGATAGAATATCTAAAATTGAGAAAGGAAGCATATGAAGGAAGTAGAGTATGACTGCCAGATGGCAGTGAGCACGGCTTCAGTAATGACAGCTAGTCTGGTTGTGTGATTCTCTTCAGCAATGCTCGGCATGCAAGGATAGATATTTAATAGCTGAGTTCAACAAAAGTTGGGGATTATTCAGACAATGCAGGGAGACAGGGACAGAGGAGCCAGGAGTATTTTTTTTTTTTTTTAAATGGGGTTCTCACTATGTTGCCCAGATTGGTCTTGAACTCCTGGCCTTATGGACCATGAAATTTAAGCTGGATAAAGAGGGAAGTGGAAGCAAGTCAGGGCTGATGGACAGTGGGAAAGTGGTAAGGTTAAAGACAGCTAAGTGAGACTAAGAGGACTGGAAACAGATAGTGTAGGAGGAAGAAAACTTTAAATTGAAATTTTTGGGGGGGTGAAGTTTCTAGGAGTAAAAAGGTCTAGACTCTAAAGTGTGACCATGGGAGTAGGAACTGAGATGATGAGGAGGAAAATATTGCCGGAGATAGGGAGTTTAAGGAACTGAGAAGCCTTAGACTCATAGATGATCAGCTATCAGGAAAAAAAATACAGATAAGATAGTCCACAAGGCTAGCTCGCCCACACAGATGGTGAAGCCACGGAAAAATGATGACCTGAGAAGAGATATAGAGAAAGACTGTGAGCCATGAGCTAAGTCATCAATGGATAGGAGCGAGAAGGTACCTAAGGGGTCAGGAGATGGCAGAGATTAGGAAAGGAGAGAGTGTTATGACTGAATGGTGTAATCTTCAAAAAGTATGGTTTTTTTTTGTAGGACAAAGTGGGAGAGATGGTGTGGAAGGATGAATGGGAAGCCAGAAGGAAACTACTCCGTGAGTTGGCTCTTAGGAATGTGAGGGTCTGAAATTAAAAAGTTATTTCAATTTCCAACGAAAACACTGTCATTCAGAGAAGAATTATCCATCTTTTCATATAAGAAATAAGACCCCTGACCAGGCAGCAGAAGATATGCGCTGTGGTCCCAGCTCTGCCACTGACTACTTTTGTGAGATACTTTAGTCTCAGCTCTTCATCTATAAAATGTGAATAACAATCTATCCTCATCTGTCTAACCCTGTTCATCTCATGGAGATATGGGCAAGTGCTTTGAAAACTTCTTAGAGTTATAAAACCACAAAGCTATATAATCAACATGATGTGTACAGAAGTTTATACTGTGATACTTTTCTAATTTCTTCCTTGTCTTCTGAACATTTTCCTTCCCATATCAACTCGCTGTCCCACCTTTCTTTCCAGCTGCTAAATTCGTGTGAGGGTTACAAAAACCATTTTATGCATTGGACTGGCTATAATAACCATTTTACACATTTTCATATGTGCAGAGCTTAAGATTTGCTGCAAAAAAAGTTTGAAAATTGTAGAATATAAGGTAATTCTTTGCTTCACTAACTTCTGAACACCCTGTTTTTATTCAGAATTATTTTCCTTCCTTATTAGATAACTTACCATCATGGGGTAACCTAACTGAAACACTGCAAAAGGTTTATCTAATGGAGTTTCCTAGGTGCAAAGTACTTTACAAATATTTTCTCAATTAATCTCATTTAATACTACAATTAACTCTATGAAGTATACATTCGCACTCATTACTAGAGTACATGGCTCCTGATGGTACTCGGAAAAAGCCGGGCAGATGCCCAGAAGTGGGTTCCATCTGTCACTTCACTAGTTTACAAGAGAACCCAGTGGCTTCTATGTACCTATCACAGCTGCTCTGTAAATCACCTTATGGGAGCTACAAACATTTTAAGGTATTCATTAATTCATCATGCTCCTTCCTCCCAATGAACTCTTATGTTGTAGTGGTGTATGTATTCTCTGAATGCTCAAAATATTAAAGAAAAACACCTTAGGACCATGAAGGTGAACATTTGTTACTTTTCACTGCTTTTGTGACTTAGATGGGGTTTTTCCTTAGGTGATGAATACTTCAGTGGTATGGTCAGTTTATCATATCAGCATTGATTCACATCTTGTCCTTTACAATATATACATACGCTTATTTAAAGGCAGATAATCTTATTTCTTGACAAGTAAATCCTGAAACGTGCTTACTTTAAGAATGGAATTATCCTGTCTTGTATTTTTGGTATCATAGCCTTCCAGTAAACAGCGGCGAGTGGTATTTCCTGATCCAGCAAACTCTGCCAGGTTTAGATCTGCAAAGCCCAGCTATGAAAAGAAAGAGAATTATATTAATAGACTATCTAGTAGGCTTCTATCACATGCTCCTTAAAATAAATATTCAACCCATACCCTAGGACAGGTTTTCTCCAACTTCATTTATTTGTAATTTTTGACAACTTAATACCTGTTCTATTATTTGCTTTGTGTTTTTAAATTGGTTCACCTTTTATATGAATTTATTTATTTATTCTTGTCTTCAGCAACAGGATCTCTGAAATCAGAATTGATGCAGTAAATATATTTTTTCTATATACATTAAAAATATATATTACTGTTAAAGTAAAAATAATGTATATCAAACAGCTAAAATCATTGCAAGTAATGGTATTCACACCACCCTGTGGGAAATACTAGCAAACCAAGAGTGATAATTTGCATACACATAGAAAAGAATGATTAGACTCTCCTCTCCCTATTCTGGGTCAGGCTCTATGCCAAGTTAACCACTGGTGAAGGCAGATAGTTGCAGGTTATTAAGTTTTCACTCCCCATGCAAGAACTGGAGTGACTTAAGTGAATCACTTATTTTCTTTGGTACCAGTGTCTTCTTGCTGATTATCCTTGAACTGAATCTCTCTTTATGAAACCTAATTCATCCCTTTCTCAGAGCTCTGCCCCACATCAACCCTCTCCGCTGCTGTGCAGAAGTTCAGCTCAAACCTGTTCCTTCTTGTTATTACTGCCCAGGTTCAGTCCCCATTTTCTGCAGCTGCCAAAGGTTGCCGTATAGTCTTTCCTCTGATGTTGCTCAACCCTGTTTCTCATTTCCATGTGGTACAACAAATCAACCCCATTTTATCATTATATCATTTTGTGAGCAAGCTAAGTCTACATGACTAAGTGTGGTCTTTTTATTAACAACAAAAAATGAATTGAGTTGCAATTTATTAAGCATGTTTCCATAAATATACAACAAAAAGTATTATACATTTCACAGTATTATACATTTCAAAAACTGCTGTGATTCTAAGTTGTTTGCCTTAGGGTTTTAAAACACACACTGGGCACATATAAATCACATTTGAGATGAATATTTTAATTGCAGGCTGGAGCATTATTTTAACACCTTTTAATTGATACAAAAAGAATGAAGAATAAGAACCCAGAGAGCAGTCGAAGGACCACAAACCCCAAATGCAGTAAGTCAAACACACATCAAGCAGCACTAATACCCACCTAATTCACACATGGTTACTCTAGTCTTATTGCCTCTCTCTCTTTTTTTTTTTTTTGAGACAGAGTCTCACTCTGTCGCCCAGGCTAGAGTGCAGTGGCATGATCTTGGTTCACTGCAAGCTCTGCCTCCCGGGTTCAAGCCATTCTCCTGCCTCAGCCTCCCGAGTAGCTGGGACTACAGGCGCCCGCCACCATGCCTGGCTTTTTTTTTTTTTTTTTTTGTATTTTCCATGCCCGGCTAATTTTTTATTTTTGTATTTTCAGTAGAGACAGGATTTCAGCATGTTAGCCAGGATGGTCTCGATTTCCTGACCTCGTGATCCACCCGCCTTAGCCTCCCAAAGTGCTGGGATTACAGGCGTGAGCCACTGCGCCCAGCTGTCTTATTGCCTCTCTTGGAGGGGCAAAAGATCAGCAGAAAAAGCCTGGATATGTCCAGGACAAAGCCATATCCAACCGGGCATGTGAAGACTCACATGACTGATCACACATTATCAGTGCACCCTATTTCATACATTATCCTTCTCCTTGACCCTCCAACACTGCTTTCTCATCCTCACTTTCTGCTGATGACCTTACTGCCTATTTCAATCAGAAAATTAAAGCAATCAAAAGAGCACTTAACTTCCATAAGCTTTTACTGCCAGTGACATCCACTCACCTACCTGCATCTGTGCCCACATACTTGCTTTCCCACTTACAGTACTGTCTGAGGCCAACCACTCTCCTCTTGCCCACTCAAGTTAATCACTTCAGTTATTCTTTCTGCTCTTGTGCATTCTAAAATTTCCCTACTCTGCTGGATCGTTCCCAAAAGCACACAAACATGCTGGATTTTCTCCTACTTTAATGAACAAAAGAAAACAAAACAAAACCTCACCCTACATCTCTCTCCAGGCTATTGAACCATTTTTTTTCTGGCCCTCTTTACAGCAAAACTTCTTGTAAGAGGGTTTTTTTTTTTTTTAATTTTATTTTAAGTTCCAGGATACATGTGTAGGACATGCATGTTTGTCACATAGTTTGCCATGGTGATTTACTGCACCTATCAACCCATTGCCTAGGTATTAAGCCTAGCATGCAATAACTATTTTTCCTGATGCTCTTGCTCCCCCCCGCCCCCTCCCGACAGGCCCCAGTGTGTGCTAATCCCCTCCCTGTGTCCACGTGATCACATTTGTTCAGCTTGCACTTATAAGTGAGAATATGCAGTATTTGGTTTTCTGTTCCTGCATAAGTTTGCTGAGGATAATGGATTCCAGCTCCATCAATGTCCCTGAAAAGGACATGATCTTGTTCCTCTTGAAAGAGTTTTCTCTGCAGTCTCCTATTGCTCCGTGCCTGGCTACCTGACCAACTTCATTTCCTCCTTTTCCTCATTTACTCTGGCAGCCACAATGTCCTGTTTCTTGAAAATGCCAAGATCACTTCAAGGCCTTTAGCACTTACTGTTCTTTTGCTGGAAATGCTGTCTCTCAGATTTTCTTATAGCTTTCTCCTTTACTCCATTCAGGTCAATGTTCAAAAGTCATCTCTCTAAAGGGGCCTTCCCTGACCATCCTATATCACATCCCTCTTCCCTCCCTTACCCTGTAGTTACCACCTTCCTCCCCTTACCTGCTCTATTTTTCTCCTTAGTAGTTATCATCACATCACGTACACACATATTTCATATTTGCTTATTGTCTGTCCTTCCAACGACCCCTGTTCCCATTAGCACGTAAGCTTCACAAATGCAGGGGTTTTTGTCTGTCTTGTTCACTGCTGTATCTCCAGTACTTAGAACAGTACCAAGAACAGTGTCTGGCACTTAATACATATTTGTTGAATAAAAGAATAGCCCATTGGCTTACCATCTACTGTTGTAATGTTGTTATATTACACTGTCGATAAGTTAAAAAAGGGGAGACTCTGATCAGTGCTTCTTAGGCCTGCATGTTTATGTTCCCCCAAAATTCCTATGTTGAAACCCTAACCCCCGAAAGGGTGGTATTAGGTGGCAGGGCCTATGAGAGGTAATTAGGTCACAAGAGTGGAGTCCTCAAGAATGGATTAATGCCCTTTTAAAAAGACACAAGAGAGCTTGCTTCCTTTTTCTCTGCTCTCTGCCATTTGAGGACACCACGAGATGACAGACATCTGCAAAGCAGAAAGCAGGCCCTCACCAGACTGGATCCACCAGCACCTTGATCTTGGACTTCCCAGCCTCCAGAACTGTGGGAAATAAATGTTGTTTAAATCACCTAATCTATGGTAATCTGCTATAGCATCCCAAACTAACTAAGACAGCCCCTATTAAGAAAGTATATTAAAAGGTGGGGCATGTCAATGTGATATTTCAGGCTAACAGTTACTAATGAGTGAAGTCAATATTATCAAGCATCTTTTATATGACAGGCCCAGTTGTAGACACTGGGAAACAGTGATGAATAGGACATCTACTCTGCTTTCAAAGAGCTTACATTCTAGTGAAGAACCAGAAAGTCTATGTTTCCTTACGACTTTTTCTTTGGCTTCACTGAGTAACTGTCTCATGAAATGGCATACATACATAAACACTAGCTGTATTTGTCACAGATATTAATTCATTCATGAAATAATCTTCAGCATCTACATTTCAGGTAATATGGAAGTCATTCCTACTCTTACAGTTTAATAGGGGAGGACAGAAAAGTGAACAGATTCCTTAATGCAGTGTGAAAGTACTGTGATAGAGGGAGACAGTTACAAGAAACAGAGGAAAAGAAAAGTTCTTAGTGGGGAGGGATGACTAAGCTAAGTCTTTAATGATACATGAGTTGACAGGACAAGAGGAGGGAGAAATATAAAAATGGTAGGAAAAGACATCAAGTTACAAAGCAAAAGGATAAGATAGCATGGGATACTCCAGGAGGTTTGTGAGGGTGGTATGTGTGAGGCATAAGGATGAGTGTATGAGTGTGTGTGTGTGTGTTCATGTGCAGATGACAGTAGAGATGACAAGGTGTGTCTCACACGCCAGGTTAAGAAATTTTCATTTTCCTTTATAAGCAATGAATAGCTGCTAAAGGACTAAAAATGGGGGAATGATATGATCACGTTTTAATTTTAGAAAGATGACTTTGGCAATAATATGGAGGATGGAGGGAGATAACAGAGAGACTAGACAGAAGGCCAGTGCAGGCTGTAAATAAAAAATAAGGAAGGCATAACCTGAGGCAGTGGCCCTGGGAATGGAGAGAAGGTATGGTTTCAAGACCTTTTTAGAGGGAAAAAATGAAGAGGACAGGTCAACTACAGCAGACCTTGTTGTCTGCCTAGCCCAGAATCAATGCCCTCCTATTCCTTGATAGCAAAGCCTTGATTTATTTTTAATTAGTTAATTAATTAATTATTTACTGAGACAGGGTCTCACCATGTTGTCCAGGATGGTCATGAATGCCTGGGCTCAAGTGATCCTCCCACCATGGCCTTCCAAAGTGCTGGGATTACAGGCATGAGCCACCACGCCCAGTCACAAAACCCTGGTTTTATTCAGGTGTCCAGTCTCAGTTCATCCATGTGTACAAGGAAGGAAACCCAAACCCTAGCTCATTGTTAGACTGTGATTAGTTTAAGCTAACCATGGCAATCCATTCCGATTGCCCACAACCAGTTTAGGGTGGGCATATAATCCAGTTCCAGCCAATGAAAGGTATGGGTAAACCCTCTGAGGGTCATCTAGAAAATGTTTCCTCACTCAAAAAAATGTAATACAGGGAGAAGCAGCTGGATTTTTGTCATATGTGAATGTGTTGACTTAAAATTAAGCAGCCAGCCAGCTGGTGTCCAGAAGGGGAGCTGGCCAAGAACAAAGTCGTCACACAGAGAATGGCAGAATGGAAAGAGAAAAATAATGACTTCTTGATGATGTTCTTCAGTCAGCGGATTGACCAGTTCTGGAGCAAGTCTATCTCACATCTTCTTGTTTTGTAATATTAAAAAAATCTCTAGTTGAGGAAGGTTTTCTATTACTTTAACAAAGAACATCCTGGCACTGCAACCAACTAGATTTAGGGTGTTCAGTAAATATGGAGGTTAAAACTAATGTACAGGGGCCAGGCAAGGTGGTTAATGCCTGTAATCTCAGCACTTCGGGAGGCCAAGGCAGGAGGAATCACTTAAGGCCAGGAGTTCGAGACCAGCCTGGGTAACATAGCAAGACCCCATGTCTACAAAAATAAAAAACAAAATTTAAAAAGTTAGGGGAAAAAAAGACAAGTGTACAATCTCTCAGTTCAGGTGACTGGATTGATGGAGGTACCATTCACAGAGACTGGAAGTAAAAAAGGACTATGTGAGTTTTTGGTAATGTTATTACTAAATCCTTCTAGTCAGCAAACAGGTGAGCACATCCACTAGTAATTCCACAGAGCTAGCAAAAGTAAAAACCAGCAGTACTTATCATGTATACACAGAGTGCTAAGACAGCAAAAAGGACAGGTCCTCTTACAGTGGGGGGAGGTGGGCCTGGCCACACTTCCCAGGTGAGATCCTTTGAATTATCACATGCTATGGCTTAATGCAAAGCAGAGATCATCCTCTAGAGCAGGGAGGCTGAATCTAAAGAATAATATCCCATAATCAGCATTTAGAAAGATTATGCCTATAATTTACTGTTAGATCCAACTGTTCAATCTCCAAGTTGCTTTATATAAAAAGAGACAAGCTTGAACAGATATTAGAAGAGTAAACAATTTAATTTTTAAGCCTATAAATAGCAATAAGCAACATTACACATTCCAAAGCAGTTAAAGAACATCTGCTTACCTTTGCATAAGCTTTTCCACCTTTTAATTCCTGCCAAAGACATAAAATACTGTAAGGATATCATATAATAAAAGATTTAAAAATAAATATGTCAAATAATTCTGAAGTAGACATATATATGCTGGAAAATATCATAGACAGTAAAATTCCGATGATCTTAAATCCAACTATTTAAGACTCCCACAAGCCCCCCAAATGACCAGAATTTTTATTTAGCATTTCACTTTAATCTAAATGAGACAAATGGTGAGAACATAAGCTAATATTTTATCTATTTGCTGAAGAAGAAATGGTCAAAAAGTGTTGTGGACTCACTGCAAAAACCTGAATCACCAAAGAAAGGTTAAATTATTTACTCAGTTAAGCATACTAATATGGTATAGAAAGATTTCAATAGGACTTGAAACCACCCCCCAGGGACAACTAGTTTTTATGAAATCACTGAAGAGATACTCTATGCATGTAAAAGTGTACATTTAGTATAGTACAAACCCTCTTACCTAAGGTGAACAAGGTTGACCAAAGTGAAAATAATAAAAAAAGATACGTGTCTTTTTTAACTTAAAATATGTCACTGTACATAAATTTGTCAAATCTTTAGACTTGTTTTCGTACAGCTGTGAGAATTAAGTGTAAAACACTCAGGACAATACCTAGCACATGGTATGTGTTTGTATATATGTCTTTGTCATTATTAGGGCCAAACTCCCCACTCCCTACCTACTTTTAAAAATGCATCTGCTGGATGGTGTTGTCTCATCTTTTTTGCATAAATCAGATACATAATGCATTATCTATCATTTCCATCTTTCAAGCGGTGAATACAAATATGTTAAGGAACAATCTATGATAAACTCTATTATCATTCATGAATATTTGCTGTTCCTCCCCTTCCCTGCTTCACTGATTTCAGGTGTGGCCATGCTACTACATCTACCCCATTATGAATGATCGCATTTTCATTAGGTGACTGTCATATTCTTTAATAGCGCCTTTCCTTAAGAAAACAAAATTTTCTCCAGATGATCCTTGTTTCTGCTAGCTAATTCTTTTATTTGCTCCCCTCTATAGCCAAACTCATCAAAAGACTTATTTGCTATATCCTACTCTCTATTCAACCCACTCCAATTGGGCTTTCATCCTTATTTTCCCTCTGCAATAGTTCTTTTTCATTTTTTATTTATTTTATTTCTTAGAGACAGGGTCTCTCTCTGTCAACCAGGCTGGAGTGCAGTGGGATGACCATAGCTCAGTGAAACCTCAAACTCTTGGGCTCAGGAGATCCTCCCACCTCAGCCTTCTGAGTAGCTAAGCCTACAGGTGCATGCCACCCCACCCAGCTAATTTTTTTTTGGAGAGATGGGGTCTTGCCATGTTGCCTAGTTTTGTCTCAAACTTCTGGTCTTAAGCAGTCCTCATTCCTCGGCCTCCCAAATTGCTGGGATTATAGGTGTGATTATAGGTGTGCTCAGCCCTTTGTAATAGCTCTTAAGATTACCAATGATCTTCATTTTGTTAAAGCCAAAGGCTCCCGGTCTTCATCTTATTCAACATCTCAGCGGTAGGTGACAGGCTTGGCCACTCTACCTCCTTTGCTGCATCATTTTCTTTGCTAAACTTCCACAGTACCACAATTGCCTGGTTTTAATCCTACCTCGTTGGCAACTCCTCACTCTCGTTTGCTGGACCTATTCCTTCACCCAACCTCTGTAGAAAGAATGCTAGTCATATCCCAATCATCCATTTCCCCCCACTCCATAGTAACAGAATCCTCTATTTTTAGTTGGATATCTGGCTGCACAATAATGACCATTTATATGTTGTAACTCTATGTCAAAACATAAGCACTTCTCCCTTCAACTTTCAAAAAACACCTAAGTGGTCTCTGTGATTCATCTAACACAGCAGCAAAAGTGATCTTACAGAAGATGATGTCTCTCCTTATTAAAATCCTCCAATACTTCCAATTATAATTAGATGTAAACTTTTCATAAGGCCCGGCCTGATCTAGTGCATCCAATCCCACTACCAAGAACTTTGCCTCTCTGTTTCCCACGCCGCAGCTAGGCTGGTCTTGTCATTTAAACATGCCAGACTTGCTGTTTACACTGCATAGGGTTCACAGTACTTCTGAATCTGTGGTTTGATATCTTTGATCAGTTTTAGAAGATTCTCAGTCACACTCACTTGTCTCTCCTCCTACGGCTTATACAGTTAGACCTTTCTACTGTCTCCTACATGTCTTACCTTCTTTCTTGTGTATTCCACCCTTGTTCTCTCTGTGATTTCGCCTGAATATTTTCTTCTGTCTTATTTTCCAATTTACCAATGCTCTCTTCAGTTATGGTAAACCTGCTGTTAAATCCATCTGTTGAAGTTTTATTCATTTACTTAGCTTTAAATTTTAGTTAATGTACTTTTCAGTTTTAGAATTTGCTTTTTTTTTTTAAACAATTTTAGCTCTCTGATGAAATTCTCCATCTTGTTCACTAATTATAGTTATTGTAAACGTTTGCCTTTGATCTTTCCAAAATCTGTATCTTCCACAGGTCGCTTTTTATCATATACTCTTCCTTTTGATTTTTGGTCAAGTAGTCATGTCTCTTTATATGCTTGATAACTGTGTATGAAAACTTGAAGAAATAATTTGAGGTTCAGAGTGATAGGAGAAGGCATACATTTGCTTTTGGCAAGTAGTAAGGAAGAGGCAGATCACCTTCATCTAAGAAGGGATTGAGCTGACTGGAGGCTGGGTTTCAGTCTTTGTAAGGCTGATCTGTATGTGTTACACTCTTCCTAGTAGGTTGAAACTCTTAGAGAGTGAGTCCCAACTGAAAACCTGAGGTGTTTACCAAGGCCCCTCCTCCCTGGTGGTCCCCAGATTCCAGTTTTTGTTCCTTTAGACCTGTAAGATTGCTGCAGTCTCAACTTAGTGTCTTCACTGCTCATTCTTTTGTGCGCAGCTTCTTTGCCACTACTTGCAAATCAAAAAATGCTTTGAGGGTAAAAGCAATGCCAAATGTCAGGCTTATCTTTATGCCTCCCTTCCCTCTGGATTCTAAGCCCCTCAAGTCCTGACTACCTCAGTAGCTTCCGATGCCTTCAAGCAGCTGTTTTGGATATTCTGTCTAGCTTTTCTAATAGTTTTTAGAGGGAGCGGTGGTCTGCAACAAGCTAGTCCATTAATTTCAGAAGTATTAAAATAATCTCCATGTTTATTATACTGTAGGGCCTGGTATGGGTTGAATTATGTCCCCTGTCTCCCTAATCCAAAAAAAGACATGAAGTCCTTACTTCAGAATGTTACCTTGTTTGGAAGTAGGGTCTTTTTTTTTTTTTTGAGACAGGGTATGGCTCTGTCATCCAGGCTGGAGTACAGTGGCATGACCACGGCTCACTGCAGCCTTCTGGGCTCAGGTGATCCTCCCACCTCTGCCTCACAAGTAGCAGGGACTACAAGTGCGTGCCACCACACCTGATTAAGTTTTGTATTCTTTGTGGAGATGGGATTTCTCCATGTGACCCAGGCTGGTCTTGAAATCCTGGGCTCAAGCAATCTGCCTGCCTCAGCCTCCCAAACTTCAAGGATTACAGGTGTGAGCCACCATGCCTGGCCAGAAATAGGGTCTTCATACAGGTACTTAAGTTAAAATGAGGTCCTAATCCGGTATGACTGGTATCCTTATAAAAACAGGAAATTTTGACAGAGAAACAGACATGCACAGAGGGAAAATGATGTGAAGACACAAAGGGAGAAAACAATCATGTGAATGGAATGATGTATCCACAAGTCAAGGAATGAATGCCTGAGGCTGCTGGACGTTAGGCAAGAGGTATGAGTTTCTCCCCCAGCACCTCCAGAGGGAGCATGGCCCTGCTGACACCTTGACTTTGAACTTCTGTTGTCCATAACTCAGACAATAAGTTTCTGTTGTTTAAAGCCACCCAGAGTGTGCTATTTAGTTATAGCAGTCCTAGGAAACTAATACAGGGACTTCTTGCTTTCAGGTCCTACTCCTTTAGAATGGCCTTTCCCTAGACCTTTACATGGTTGCCTCTTCTTCAAATGTTCTTTCAGAGAAGTCTTCATTGACTCCTGCCTCAGTTCTCTAAAATAATCTCCTTTGCCCAAGCTATTCTCCATTACTGAATTGTTTCCTACACATAAAACTTATCATGAGCTCAAATAATCTTATTTGGCTACATGTTTATGGTCTCTGTCTTTCCTATCACACCTCCCCCAACTCCATCCAGAAAGTAAAGTCCTTGGGGGCAGAAACTCATTCCAGTTCACCACTGTCCTCCCAGTGCCTGCAATAGTACCATTGGCTGGTCACTGATTGCTTCCCTGTGTCCTAGGCAACAGAGTGCACTATCAAACTTTTTTATTTTTGTCAACTTTATAGGTAAAAAATGGTATCTAATTTGTAGTTTTAATTTGTGTCAGATTCAGCATATTTTTATATTTAAAAGCTATTTATAGTTTTTTGTGAAGTGTTTATTCTGCCCCTTGCCTATTTTTTTAAAGGGTTGTGGATTTTTAAAATTAATTTATTTGAAGGTGCTCTTTCTATACTAAGGAAAGTCGTCCTTTGTCACAATTTGTGACTATTTTCCCCTAATTTAAGACTTTGTTTATGTTATATTTTGCAATGCATAAAGTGTTTATATGGTTGAGTTTACTAATTTTTCTTTTATGGCTTCTTTTATATAATACTTAAAATATTATTTAGTATATCATATTAAGTATTTCATATAATACTTAAAATACCATGGCAATGGTATTCTGATACAGAAGGACGCAGAACTGGCGTCCTTCTGGCGTGGAAAACAGCAAGGCCAGAGACTCTTGCTTTCATTCTAAATCCTTCTTCTCTATTTAATTTTTGACCATTATATGTATTATTTTGGTAAGTAAAACATATGCATACATACAAAAATACACACACACACAAAGTTGAACCATATGAAATTACCATTTTTTTTAGATTATTGGTAATTTGCTTCAACCTAACACTGGGAAAGACAATATACAGGAAAGAAAACAAACTTGGAATCAGAAAACTCTGTTTGAGTCTCTACTTTGCCGTTTATTAACTATGTAAATTTGGGCAAGTAACTTCTCTGAGCGCTGGTTTTCCTGAAAATGGAGAAAATAACACCTAATTTCAGGGTTACTGGATATATTACACATAAAGTTCCCAGAACAATGCCTAATAAAAACTAGGTATTTAACAAATAGTGGATATAGATATATATAGTCCCCAAACTAATACAAATAAGATTAATACTTATATGTATAGTGAGATGAAGATTCTTGAATAATAATTGTAATTTATAACCTCAGATTCTTCATCATATTTGCCACGGTATTTTAATTACTACAGCAAGTGTGAAGTGAAACTGCATATATAGTTCTAATGAAAAAGATAAAGCAGAGCTAAACAAAGCAAGCTAGTGACTATGGAACTAATTATGGTTCCTGAAAGGGAAGAAATAATAGGCTATTTTTATACCTTCCTCACAGACACTCTGTAGATACAAGGATCTAGGATGCCTGTGGCAGCACTTGCACTCATTTTGCACATAAATGAGAACTTCTTTCTCCAGCGAACACAGTTTGCTTGTACCACCTCCCTGAAGGAAAGAAAAAAAGAGCCAATTAATTAACTATTATTGGTGACATGTTAAAAAACACACCCATACTTTCACTCAAGTCTAACATGCAAAAGTAATGTGCTAAAAGCCAGTATTTGTAAATAGTGTAACAGGAAAGAAGCAAATTCCTAACAATGTGATCTGAAAATCTTTGGAAGGTTTTAATTATCCACAGGAAGCTGGAAAAAAAGTGAATTTACTTTATCAATTCAATCAATATATATTAGGCTACATCATTCATTCATTCAACACATAATGTACATTTACTTTATATGTTGCGCATGTGGTACGTGTTTAAAACATAAAGATGAGGACAGAGTTCCTGACCTTGTAGGGCTTATATTCATAGTTAATGCAAGAGGCATAAATATGAACAAATGCTTATTCTAGGAATAAGTAAATCCTTATTTTAAGAGGAACTACTGTCATAGTTTTACTCCAGCCATAACAGCAAGAACAGTTACCATTTATTGAGAGCTTACCATATGCTATGAAACCTCCCAATAACCTTGTGAAGTAGCTGGCATTTTCTTCACTTTATTTATTTATTTATTTTGAGACGGAATCTTGCTCTGTCACCCAGACTGGAGTGCAGTGATGTGATCTCCACTCACTGCAACCTCTGCCTCCTGGATTCAAGCTATTATCCTGCCTCACTCAGCCTCCTGAGTAGCTGGGATTATAGGTGCCTGCCACCACGCCAGGCTAATTTCTTTTTGTGTTTTTAAGAGACGGGGTTTGGCCATGTTGTCCAGGCTGGTCTCAAACTCCTGACCTCAGGTAATCCACCTGCCTTGGCCTCCCAAAGTGCTGAGATTATAGGTGTGAGCCTCATCACTTTAAAGATAAGGAAAATGAAGTGTGATGAGAGAAGTGAACTCAAGGTCGTTTAAGTAGGAGGTGGTACAGAAGAACTGGCATTCAAACCAGGCCTGTTTAACTCTAAAGCCCACTTGTCCACAAAGGAAAATCTGTATTTTTCCACAACTTTGCTCTTTCAAGCTCCCAGGCCTTTGTACATACTGTTCTCTCTGCTATCATGTGTAGGTATTGGGGTGGGGGGTGCTCAGCCTAAGAAAAGGAAAACCATTCCTCTAACATAGGAAGGAGAAAAAGATAATGGATGAAATAAAGAGAAAACTAGAGAAAGCAGCAAAAGAGAACGGCAAGAGAGCCCAGGTTGAATAGTTTTGATTTTCTTAGGGGAGTAATAAGTAATGTCTATGGAGTGATAGGACTGGGAGGTGAGTTGAAAATTTAGATAAAGGCTTAGAGACAGGAAAACCGCTGTGGTGAATGTGACAGGCAGTCAAACTTATAGCTGCCTCAGGGAATAAAATAGATTTTAATTAGGCTCTATCAGTTATTTTTTGTTGTTGTTGTTGTTTTTGAGACAGGGTCTCACTCTGTCACCCAGGCTGGAGTGCAGTGGTGTGGTCACAACTCACTGCAGCCTTGACCTCTCAGGTCAAAGAGATCTTCCCACCTCAGCCTCCCAAGTAGCTGGGACCATAGGCATGCACCACTAAACTCGACTAATTTTTGTAATTTTTGGTAAAGATGGGTCTTCCTATGTTATCCAGGCTGGTCTCAAACTCCTGGGCTCAAGCGATCCTCCTGGCTCAGCCTCCCAAAGTGCTAGGATTACAGGTGTGAGCCACCTGGCCTGGTTTTTCTGATTTCTCCATCAATACACAGAAATCCAAGAACAGGAATTACAAAAAAACCAAACATAATTTAAAAATCAAGTATGTATTTGTGTGTCATACGTGTATGCGTGTTTACTTTTATATACTAAACAGACACGCAAATGGGAGAGGAGGGAATGCATTTTACCATCAGTTCTACTATGATAACTTTGGCCATTTTTTTCCTTAGGAACCCTTAAGTGATTTAAGGAATCATGATATGAAGAATGTATGTGTAGGTTCACAGTGGAATCTCCCTTGAAATCCAGGCAGGGTGTAATTTATTGGTACAGTCACAATGCAGGCGAGATGAGTGTTATTTGACAAAGGATGGACCTGGAGGTACTTGTCAGGCAGCTGGAGGACTCCTTGGTAAGGAGGGCAGTTGCTAACCTGTATACTCAAAAATAAATACATTAAAAAAACCGTGAATAGTGTAATAAAAATAAGCAAGAAAAAAAATCCAGAATTTTTTTTTTTTTTTTCTTGGACACAGAGTCTTGCTCTGTTGCCCAGGCTAGAGTGCAGTTGGTATGATCTTGGCTCACTGCACCCTCCACCTCCCAGGCTCAAGCAATTCCCATTCCTCAGCCTCCTGAATAGTAGCTGGGATTACAGGTGTGCAGCACCACACCTGGCTAATGTTTGTATTTTTGTAGAGACGGGGTTTCACCATGTTGGCCAGGCTGGTCTCAAACTCCTGGCCTCAAGCGATCTGGCCATCTCGATCTCCCAAATTGTTGGGATTACACACGTGAGCCACTATGTCCGGCCTAAAATTTTTTGTTACTGTTTCTCTCCCAACATTTCTTGGCCTCAAGACTTGCTGGAGCCATCAGCTATGGTGTCTGGTGCTCCCAACAAGGAGATATAGATAGAAACATTGATGTCCTGGACCCTTCAGGGTCCACTGAGCATCAAGGTGCTTGGTTGCTGTCACTGAGACCACTGATATATGATCAGATATTAATAAATAACATTTACAATAAAATTCTTACTTTTCTTACAAAATTATATACAAATTTATAGTTAAACATGGCAGGTTAATTGCATGTATTAGCCTCTGCTCCTTCCCCAAACCTACTAAAATAAAAACCAGTAAAGGCATTATCTCACAGGCACAAAGAGAACTAGAGACAAAAATAAGTGGCCACAGACAGACAAGTGATAACTAATTTAGCATACTGAGGATATTTGAACCTTACACTGGTAATAGTAAAAGCCAAGAGTAGGAAACTTAAACAGGTTTTGAAGTCGAATGAAGGAGGGACACGGCAGAGGATTGATCAAAGCTGTTTTAGAAACAGACCGCAGACTTCTCCTTCCCTGACTCCTGCAGATGACTGAGATGTATTCCCCTGATAAGATGAAACAGAAGGATCTCTGGACAGCCTGAAGTGAGGGCAAGTATCAGAAAGAGCACAAAGAGCACAAAGGCATGCTGGCTGGGGTAATGAAAGATGACTTAATGCTGAGACTTCCAACCTTCTTCCCCTAACCTGGCTTCTCACAATGCCAGAACCAGGCACCTGTTCTTCAAGATGTGGGAAGAATATTCTCTGGGGAATCCAACCAGCCTCAAAGAAAAGATTTCATGAGACAGATGTTGAGGTTTCCCAATGACACAGCCAGCCAAATCAGCCTACAATAAAAATCTGAGATGACAAGCACCCGCCACATACACAAAGCTCCTAATCAACTTTTAGTGCTTCACAGTTAAATATGGGCAGATAAGTGAGGAAAGTCTCTTAATATGAAAGAAACCAAGATGAATAGAAAAAAAACTAACTTGGCTGGTTGCAGGGGCTCATGCCTGTATTTCCAGCACTTTGGAAGGCTAAGGTGGAAGGGTCGCTTGAGCCAGGAGTTTGAGACCAGTCTAGGCAACAACAGGAGACCCTATTTCAATAAAAAATTTAAAACTTAGCTGGGTATGGTGGCGTACACCTGTAGTCCCAGCTACTTGAAAGGTTGAGGCAGAAGGATCACTTGAGCCCAAGAGTTCAAGGCTGTAGTGAGCCATGAGTGTGCCACACTGTACTCCAGTCTGGGTGACAGAGCAAGACTCAGTCTTAAAGAAAAAAAAAAAAGAAGAGAAAAATAGCAACTTGAACAAAACAGAGCCTGTGCTTGAAGAAGAAAAAAAATTCTGAGTGATATAAAAAAGAAACTGCATCTACCATACAGGAATAGGATGCTATATTTTAAAAAAAAAAAGCATACAGGAAATTAAAGTGCTCATGGAAATCCAAACTATTGGGCTTGATATTTTGTCATTCCAGATTCACTCTACCCTTCTCTGTGGTCCAGGAGGCCAGTCTTATGAATTACATCAATCAGGCTCCCTTGCCCTCTACCTCCGATTGTGCTAAAGTGACAAACACTGCAAGGATAGAGGGCAGGAGGAGAGGGAAGCTGATGCATTTATTCTCCTGGCTCCTTCCCTGTTGGGCCATGTGAGAAACAGGTTGGTGGTTAGGGACTGTGCTTTTCCAAAATATGTCTTGTAGGACTTAGACTCTAAATTATTTGTATTTATGACTTTGTTAAAATAAAAACTTCTTCAGCACAGCATTCTAAATACGGGCAGGTAATTAGAATTACAGTGTAAAATAGAGATAGAGAACTGGTTTTCATACAGCACGTGTCTTTTAATCTTAAGGGAAAAAATACACTTCCCACAATTCCACATCCTCATCTACTTACTATCACTCTGCCTTCAGGTCCAAGCTCCCTGAAGATGATGATACTAAGGATAACGATAACAGCATTTATTGAGTGCTTATTATTACAGGCCTTGTTGTAAATACACATATTAAAAATTACACATATTAACTACTAAATCCTCAAAGCGACTATATGGGGAGGGTGCTACTAACTCCATTTTATAGACAAAGGAACTAAGATACACAGAAATTATGTGACTTTTCAAAGGTCACTCAGCAGGAAAGGCTGGAACTGAAATTTGAAGAACTGTCTCTACAGTATAGACATTTTCCATCTCCTCACCTCCCAGTTACTTTTCAGTCCCTCTTAATCAGGCTTCTACCCCCTACAATTCCATTGAAACTGCTCACCAGTGTGTAACTAATTGCCAAATCCAAGGGTAATTTTTTTAGTACCATACTTGACCCTTCTATAAATTCTTGCAATAGTCTTGTTCTTGCTATTTATGTGACTATTTCTTTGCAGTTTCTTGTTCCTCTGTCTCCTTAAAATGTTGATGTCCACCAAGCTTCTATCCTTGGCTTTCTCATTTTTTTTTTTTATACTCTGATGGACTTAACTATTACGCATGTACTGAGAACTTAAAAATCTAAGTCTTCAGGCTGGGCGCGGTGGCTCACGCCTGTAATCCCAGCACTTTGGGAGACCAAGGCAGGCGGATTGCTTGAGCTCAGGAGTTTGAGACTAGCCTGGGCAATATGGCGAAACCTCATCTCTACAAAAAAATATAACAATTAGTCGAGTGTGGTGGCGTACCCCTGTAGTCCCAGCTTCTCGGGCGGCTGAGGTGGGAGGACTGCTTGAGCCCAGGAGGTTGAAGCTGCAGTGAGCCGAGATTGTGCCAGTGCACTCTAGCCTGGGCAACAGAGTGAGGCTTTATCTCGAAAAACAACAACAACAAAATAAACAAAAGAAAACAAACAAACGAACAAAACTAAGTCTTCTTCTTTAGTCCTCAGATTCATATATCAACATGTTAACTGGTGAACTCACCTAGTAGTCCTAGCCTCTAGGTAAGGCTTTAGGTCTCTGACATCTGTTTATCATGGTACTTCCCAGCAGGCTAGTAAGTAAGCTAGCCGCTTGACTAGTCAAATGGTTTGCCCAGGAATGTATGTGGCAAAGACTGTCAGTTACTTATCCAATATGCAGTCTCTCTTCTTCCTTAAAAGGAGAACCCTGATTTTACTCAAACTGGCAATATGTCCAGTTAAAAGACTGCATTTTCCCGCCCTACCTTGCAGCTACAGGGTAGGCATGGGATGGAGTACAAGCTAATAAGATATAAATGGAGGTTATTGGGTATAACTTCTGGAAAGGCAAAGTAAAGAGGGATAGTTGAAATGTACCCTTTTACCTTTTATTCTTTCCTCTGCCTGGAAAACTGTCATGATGATGATTAGATTCAACAGCCATTTTGGACCACGAGGTTACCTTCAGGAAAAGCCACGTGATGATGGTGCAGAGCCAGAAGGAAGGTGGGTCTCTAATAAACATGTAGCCCTGGCCTGTCTCCCTCCAAACTCCTTTATTTATTTATTTATTTATTTATTTATTTATTTATTTATTTTTTGAGACAGAGTCTCACTCTGTCACACAGGCTGAGTGCAGTGGTGCAATCTCAGCTCACTGCAAACTCCATCTCTCAGGTTCAAGCCAATTTCCTGTCTCAGTCTCCCGAGTAGCTGGGACTACAGGTGTGCGCCACCACGCCTGGCTAATTTTTTAATTTTTTGTAGAGACAGGGTTTCACCATGTTGGCCAGGCTCGTCTCAAACACCTAGGCTCAAGTGACCCACCCACCTTGGCTTCTCAAAGTGCTGGGATTACAGGTGTGAGCCACCGTGCCTGGCCAAGCCACCACACCCGGCCCAAACTTCTTAAATCTCATTATTTAAAATGCTTCTTTTGGGTTTTGTTATATGCAGCTGAACTAAATCCTAACTGACATAGACTAAGTCTTACCATTTCCAATAAATCTGTAAAGTTCAAATGTTATTTACCTTGTTGTAGATGGTCCATTCCAGAGTCCTGTTCCCCTCATTTAAGATTAAGTATATGGATGAAATACATTGGAACCTATTATACATATTTTTCATGACCTGTAGAGTCCCACCCAATGAAGACACAAATAAACTCCGATTTACTTGCCGGGCAAGAAGCCCCTATCCAAACACATAGATACTGCCTCCCAAGTAGTAAACTGACAAATGTGCTAGGACTCTGAAACAGGTTCTTATGTAAGAAAGTCAAATAAGCCAAGACAAGAGATCAGGTTGGGAGGAACTAGAGCTGTGCAATGTGCACTTGTCTATTAATTACCTCATGATGTGCAAAGACTCCTTAATTGAGAAGAAACCCAGAAATGATGAAGGTGGGAAAGAGTACAGCATAACACTAATCATTTGCCAAACACAGTAAACAATAAAGATTTGTTGACCAAATGAATAACTGAAGTCATGCATGGGCCACAAATGACTGATTCCAGCTACCAATTCTTGCCTGTGTTACTTCCTAACTCTTTGTAAATTAAGCTCTTTCCTGTGTCTAGTGCCACTACAATTCAGACTCTCAATATCGTTTCCCTCAAGCATGGCAACAGTCTCCTTAATGGTCCCCGCGCAGATCTATCTTCCTCATTGCTGCCAGAGAAGTCTTTTAAAAATACAAACTTGAAAATGTCATTTCTGTTTAAAATCCTTCACTGCTTCCTCTTATAGGATTAGGTTCAACCTCCTTAATGCGGCCTCTTTATGTTAAGGCCCTGCCTGTCTTTAGTCTTATCTCTTGACCCTTTCTTTCTGTCTCATACTGTTTGTCATTCCCATTTACTTCACACTGTTTCTCATTTGTATGCCTTTGTTCATGACTTTTTCTTTCCTTCTATTCCATCCACTCTCCTTTCAACTTCCTGCACTCACCAGTTTAATTCTAACTCACCTAGTTTTGCCATTACCTCCTCTAGAAATCTCTCTGCAACTCGGTGTCCCATATGACCAGGCCTGCCTTGGTTCCCTTCTCAGTGTCCTCTTTTCCTTACCCTACAGCACTGTTCTCAGGGGCAGGGTGGGGAAGAGCTGGCTGCCTCCACTTCTTCCATCATTCACTCAGTCTTCAGTGTCCCAAGACAGCGTCCTCATTTCCCTTTCTCTCTGCCTTGTTTCTGGCAGAGTCTTCTATGATTGATATATTTCAAATAAACAAATATTATAAATGAATTTTTTAAATGTATGGGCTTAGAAATTGCTGACTGTACCCTTTCTTAATAGGAACTGAAGTAGAAAGATATGTTAAGTAACCTTTATAGTTTTGTAACATCAAAATCATAGCCTTGAATTCTTAAACAATCTCTCTAAAAAAAAGTTTTGTTTGTGCAACTAAGGCAATTACTCAGACTTTTTTTGTGTGTGATAATCTTTAATGTGTACATACAGGCACATACACAGCTGTCAGAAAGCTGTCCAAACGAAACAAACAACCAAAAAAGTAGCAAAGTTAGTTTGCGACCATTTGTTATACTGATGGGTTACCATGGAAACAAACTCAGACTACTTGGCATGGGAGACAAAAGTCACATTAGTAAATGCTTTCCGTTATGTGAGTCATTAATTTCCTATGACTTTTATACAGTTGCTTAACCACTTTCCAGAAACAAAGCAACAGAATATGATTTGTGTTGATCCTGTGAAAACCCAAGCATTTCTAAGATAAAGTGATACAGCTGCTGACATAAAATAAGCAGAGGACTCAGAAGAAGATAATGTTACGATGGCCTTGTGTTTCAAAGGAGTCGAAGAAAATCTAGAAAGTCTTAAAAAATAAAAGTAATATAAAAGCAAAATTATGGATCCATTTTTTGTGACTAATTACTGTACCAGCAAAATGCATTACTTATTCTCAGAATAACTTGCATATGTATACCCTAGGTACACATTTAAAATTATGCCATGTCTTGGTAATTCTGTGTATTTTTAACTTTTTAAAAAACAGTGATAAGAAACTGCTATGAAGAATGCAAACCGTTTGCCAGATAGTATTGCATGGAGGTTAAGGGCTTAGATCCAGAGCCAGGCTGCTTGTGTTCAAATCCTGCCTCTGCTCTCTGCCAACTGTCACTCTGGACACGTTCCTAACCTCTCTGTCTGTATTCTGCATTTCCTCCTCTGTGAAACAGGATGTAACAATACGTACAACTCATGGGAATTTGGGGAAACCAAATGAATTACTACACATAGAGTTTAGAACAGTGCCTGGATTACAGTGTATCTCAGTAATAAACGTTGCAAGTTATTATAAAGGATGTATATAGTCCACCTGAATTTGCCCACCAGAGTGAAATGGTCAAATTTATAAGGAAAGTTTTTTTTCAATGTTAATGAAGATTTCTACTTCTTAAAAGATACAGACTCTTGAGAAAAAAGAAACCTGTGAGAACAGAGGCAAAAACAAGTATTTTAACACTCCAAGGATAAATCAGATCTACAAAATTGTAACTTTTAATTACAACACTAAGGATAAATGAACATCTCATATATCAGAGATATTTTTGGCTTGAGTAAATGGGTGAAAAGTAACATCAATTCATCGGGAAGAATTGGACACAAGAATATTTTGTTTTATTTATTTCTTATTTATTCACTCATTCATTTTGCTAGTGGGATTAGGGAGTGAGGGAAATGATAATCCAGTTTTGGACATTTTGAGGTTGAGGAGCCTGTGGGTCCCCTATTTGGAAATGTCTAGGAGGCAGACAGATACACAGACCTAGAACTCAAAGGTGGTCAGGGCTGAAAATACAAATGTAAAAGACTGGCTGCACATGATGGCTCAAACCTATAATCCTAGCTACTTGGGAGGCTGAGGTGGGAGGACTGCTTAAGCCTGGGAGTTTGAGGCTGCAGTGAGCTGTGACTGCATCACTGCACTCCAGCCTGGGTGACAGAGTGAGACCGTGTCTCAAAAAAAAAAAAAAAAAAAAGGACAAGAGACCTCAGCATGTAAATAGTCACTGAAGCTATGGGAATGGATGAGGCCATTCGGGGAGAGTGGGTAGAGGAGAAAGGGAAGAAGGCAGAGTTTGGAACTCCAAGGAACACGAACACTTAGGGTATAGGAGAAGAAGGGGTACAGGCAAAGGAGGCTAACACGTCAACAGTGGGAGAAGCAAAGGAGATTACGTTGTCACCAAAGCCAAGGGGAAAACCTTTAAAGAAAGAATTGTTGAACTATCAAATGTGGCAGAGAGATCAGGTAAGATAAAGGCTTTAAAAAAATTAGCAATAAAGAATTCACTAATAACACTAGCAAGTGTAGTTTCAGTAAAAGGAGGGATGGAAGCCAGATTACTATGAGGAGTGGAGACAGGGAACACAGACATTTCAAATATTTTAGTAATAAAGTGGAGAAAATTAGGGTGGCAGCGAAATGGGGATATGCATAAAGGGAGGATTTCATTTTAACATGTAAGAAGAGACTTAAGCATGGTTTAGTGCTGATAGTAAAGAACCTGCCAGCACTAACGGTGAGGATAAAAGATTTGAGAAGGTATGAGTAATGGTGCCAGAGGAGGTCTATCCTTGAGAATGCCAGAGAGGATGTGATCCAGGTGACAGCTAGAGGGACTGGCCCTGAACAGGAGAAGAGGCTCCTCTTCCATCATGAGGAGACAAAAAGAAAAGAGTGAGCTTTAATGCAGGGAAGTTTGTCAGCAGACAACTGTTCATTGTCTAGAACTGTTCATATGAGAAATTTCATATAAAAATACAGCACTAATTGGCACACAGTAGGTCCTCAAATGAATACTTGTTTATAATCTTCTATATTACAAAAAGTCTTATAGCTTCATGCAGGGTTTTTATTCAGTGACTGACAGATGTCTTGATGAAAAATTTCATTAAAAAACATATGTCCCCTACAGAGGGGAGCAAATATTTACAAACCATATAGCTGATAAGGGGTTAATATCCCAAATATATAAGAAACTCATACAACTCAATAGCAAAAAAAAAAAAAAAAAAAAAAAAAAAATCAAATAACCTGATTAAAAAATGGGCTAAGGACCCGAATAGAGATTTCTCAAAAGAAGACAAACACTAAGAGAGTAAATTTCAAATGTTACCACAAAAACTCATAAATTATGACATCTCTTTTTATACCATAACTTACACAATTACAAACTGTCAATTTGCAATAAAAAAAGAAGACATACAAATGGCCAAGAAGTATGTGAAAAGATGCTCAATTAATCATCAGAGAAATATAAATCAAAACCGCAAGGAGTTAACACTTCCTATCAATTACAATGGCTATTATCAAAAAGACAAAAGACAAAGTGTTGGTGAGGATATGGAGAAAAGGGAACCCTTGCACACTGCTGGTGAGAATGTCAACTGGTACAGTTTGGAAAGCAGTATGGATGTTCCTCAAAAAATAAAAAATAGAACCATGATATAACCTAGCAATTCCACCTCTGTAATATATCCAAAGGAAATTAAATTAGTATTTTGAAGAGATATCTGCACTCCCATGTTCATTTCATCATTATTCACAAGAGACAAAATACGGAAACAACATAAATATCCATTAACAGATGAATGGATAAAGAAAATGTGGGGTGTATATACATACAATGGAATATTATTTAGCCTTAAAAAAGAAGGAAATCCTGCAATTTGTGACAACATAGATAAACCTGGAGGATATTATGCTAAGTGAAATAACCTAGGCACAGAAAGACAAATATCACATAATCTCACTTATATGTGGAACCTAAAAAAGTCAAACTCACAGAATTTATTTTGCTCTAACTACACAAATTCTACATAGCATCACCTCTCCACTTTCTAGAAAGAACAATACAGATGCAGAGGACACAATAAAAATGAAATAACAGGAGAAAAAATATTCCTAGATTAATTTAAGGAAAGACTTCATACTGAAAATTTCAGAATACACATCATAGCCTGGGAAATTTGATGAAAACTACACAAAATTTTCCTACCAATAAGGTAAAAATCCTGCGAGGATATAGGTAATTAAAATTAGCTTATGAACTATGACATACTGGAAAAGGCAAAACTACAGATAGTAAAAGAATCAGTGATTGCCAGGGGTTGGGAGTAGGACAGATGAACAAGTGGAGCACAGAGGATTTTTAGGGCAGTGAAACTTCTCTGTATGATGCTATGATGGTGGATACATGTCATTATACATTTGTCAAAACACGGAATGGACAACACCAAGTGTGAAGCCTAATGTAAACTTTAAAGTACTTTAGATGATGCTGCGTCAAGGAAGGTTCATCAACGTTAACAAATGCACCACTCTGGTTAGGAATATTAATAGCTGGGGATACTGTGTGTATGTGGGGACAGAGGGTATAGGAGACATTTCTGTACCTTCCACTCAATTTCTCTGTGATGCTAAAACTGCTCTAAAAAAGTCTATTCAAAATCAGATTATGCACATAGAGATGAAAATATGTTCTCCAAAACTCTTAAAAACAAGGACACAGGGAATAAATAACTTCACAAAACCCAGAAGTTAATGTGAACTATGTATTCTATAACCAGCCCAAACTAAGCATTGTGTAGGAAGGAAAAAGAAAGATAACTCTTAGGCTAAAAACTATCACCCAAGTACCCTTTCTGAATAAAACACTTGAAGAAATGAAAAATGAATTACAAGTTAGATCTTAAGAAACAGGAAAAGGTACATTGGTGTTGTATAGGAAAAAGAAAAGGCAAGAAACCAAACTAGTAGGTTACTTGTTCTTCCAAAAAGACTTTACTTTTGAACAAAAACACTTTTTATTCTTTCTAAATATTCTAAAAAGGTGTGGGAAAATAATAGCTGTAAACAGTTTCTTCAATTACAGATCCAATCAGCCAGTTTCCAGATCAATAAACTTATGGCTTCTTATGTATGTACATGAAAAACCAAACTCTTCAGCTAGTATTCAGTCTTCTCCCTTCAACCTCTCAAATTTGTGTCCCTACAGTTCTTCACTATTTTCTGCCCTGGCACTATGCACCTGCATGTCTGCCTTCTTGGCTTTCTCATCCTTTAGGATGCCCTCCCAAATGTCTTCTTATCCTTTCCTAGTATACAGCCTCACCCACATGGTAAAAAGAGGAGGGAACAAATTTTAGACTCAGCAGATCTGAGCTCAAGTTTAATTTCAACACTGAATGGATGGTGAAAGTAATTTGTAATTATTTTCCTCTGCATAAATTTCCTCTTATAAAATGTTTTATAGTCAGGTACAAATTGGTAAACATATGTTGTCTGAATCTAAAATGCTTATAAAAACTTACTAAATTAAATGGCATTACACACACACACACACACACCCCACTGCGTAAACCACCAAGTGTTATAATTCAAGACATTGCTCAAAAGCTCTTCCTACGATGCATTTCCTGAGTCCTTGGGTAAAATGATTCTTTGGTTCCTATAAACTCCTGGAGTCTTCTGCATGCATGTCTGGAGTAGCTTCCTTGCAAATGAAAGCTACTGAGAGTAAGGGAAATAGGAGTTTAATGAAATTTCTGTTATGTATTATTCGTTTTGCCATCCTCCAGTACTGTGAAAAATATTGCCACATATTATGAAAGTATTCCTCTGTTGGTATTTTCACAAGTATAATTATCAAAAGGGAACTCTATAATATCAGAGGAGTAAAATGTATCAGTTTTCTGGAACAGGAATATTAAGCAGTAAGTTCAAAAGAATATGTTTGGGTCACCAAGACATACTTGGAAATATAGGTAAGGAGATGGCAGGGTGTTTACATTCTTATGATCAAGAGAGAAATGAGCCAACGACATGGCCAGGGTATGACAAAACAGCACAAAGAGTTAGTACAAACTGTACCACGAAGGCTCTGCTCTGGTTGTTTTGCTTATCCTTATACTAATGATATTACAATAATTCAGAAATTATGCAGATGAAGTAACCTATAATCAAAGGCACAGCAGCACAGCCTACTATTAATATAGCTCTACTTTGAAGGAAGGTCTGGGGAGATGGAAGGGATCATATGCATTGGTGAAAGGATGAGATTATAGATGGCTGTATATAAAAGGACTGTAGTGAGCATACATGCTGGGACATTCCTTGAGTGGCACAGACCTGCTATCTCCTGCTGATATTGATCGCAGCCAGTGTAAACAGACTTCATGTTTATGCCTTACATTGTGTTACTTGACTTATCTGACACCACTCCTCACATAGAAGAAAACCCCAGAGGGAGCAGGGTAGGCGAGTGAGAGAAACTCTAACAGTTAACCAGCTTCTTAATTATTTTGAATGCTGGATTGATGTTCCTTTGAAGGCAATACAGTACCAGCAGAGAGTCATGTGGCAGCTAGGGCTTATATAAGTTATCTTAGCAAAAATAGCTCTTGAATTCATTTTGACTTACTACCAGTTGGTAATAATTTTCAGTTTCTTGAATGAGCAAGTAAGAGCTAATGCTGCAGTTATTACTGAGTTCCTAGTTGCTTCAGGAAGGCTTACACTTGATTAGCATAATGACGGAAGTTACAGTTTTCAATTGTGTATAATTACAAATGCATATTATCTGTATTACTAGTCTGATGATTATGTTTACTTTTCTATTAATGGAAATAATAAAGGTAATTTATGATTGCTTATAAGAGATTATTAATTTAGCTTAAAGCAAAATCTTGCAACCAATTACCTTTTTTTGGAAGGACTATGAATAATCTTTTCTAACTACTTCCTGAGGCTATTTCTAAAACTGTTTTCTGCCTCATACATAAAGGAAATAGTGATGTCCACAGAACTGCCCACATAAGATACTCAGGTGCATTTCCTGTAAGTCATTTCTTAACCATAAAGATGCCTTGGATGGTACACAGAGGTGATACTTTAACAATACAAAACCTTACGGTAACCTGAACTGGCCTCAAAAAGGTAACAACAGAAGATAAACTGTTAATAACTTTATATTTAGACACCAGCACTAGAGAATTCTCAGAAATTGCCATTGAAAAGTGATTGCAATCTGTGAACAAGGAAATACAGAACATGTTAACTAGAAATAAAATGTCACTAAATGCGTTTATGCTCATGCTATGCTAGCGATGACTCACTTAAATAAAACAAAGCAAACATACAAAGCCCAAAATCAATACTATGGGTAGTTCCTCATTTCAGTAAGATAAAGTAAGGCTCGGGTGTAAGCCAGTTTTTAAGCCACAATGCTTGGAAATAGCATTTGATTAGGAAAAGCCTGGGAATTTCTTCTTAAACTAGTAATCAGGTTTTAAGACAGAAAAAAAAATATTTTTTTTAAGAAAGCATACAGACTCTCAATCATGAGTTTGTTTTTAATATTTGTATCACTATTTTGATTTACAGTAATCCTTTGCCTCAAAATATAATCAAGTTCAAGTCCCTCTCCTAAAAATAAATAAAATATTGCTGTTTATTCTTGTCTCTTTTATCCAATTGCATTTTTCTCCTTTTCTTCATTAACAAGGCTTCCAAAAGAAGTTACACTCCATGCTTCTGCTCCTTCACCACATGCTCACTCTCTAACCCCTTAAAACCTGGTTTCTGCTCCTACAACTCCATTGAAACTTTTCTCTCAGAATTCACTGAAGACTTGCTGATTGCCAAATAAACGAGCATCTCTAGCTGAACACCCTCTCCTCTAATGTACTTTCCATAGTTAGCTTTGCTGATTGCCAAATAAACAGAGCATCTCTCATATTACCCCATCTCTTCACACTATGGCAGAGCTGAACACCCTCTCCTCTAATGTACTTTCCATAGTTAGCTTTGCTGATTGCCAAATAAACAGAGCATTTCTCATATTACCCCATCTCTTCACACTATGGCAGAGCTGAACGCCCTCTCCTCTAACGTACTTTCCATAGTTAGCTTCTGCGATACCACATACCTCCCCAATGGTTGGTCTCATTGGCCCCAATTAGGTCTTTTCTACCAAGGTTCTGTCCTCTGGCCCTTGTGTTTTGTTCTGCATACTATCCTTGGCTTTATTATCTTGTCCCGGTGGATTTTCTTAAAATCTAGGTCTGCAACCCTAACTATTTTACAATCCTAACAGTTTATGTCGGTTTTCAGACTTAAATTTTCAGCCACCTACCACATACTGTCATATACCTTGCTTCTTATACTCAACTGTTTAAGGGAAACAGTTCAGAATTAGCAATAAAGGGAATACACAGGAAACAACAGTAATAACCAAAACAGAAGAACTGTTACTTAATTTACACTCCATCCATGAAAGAATATGTATAGTATTATTGAAATAAATACACTAAAGTTTTTAGTAACATGGGACATGCTTATATTACAGTGTTCAGTTAAAAAAAAAAAAAAAAAAAGCAGGAGGGTTGGACATGATTGCTCATTCCTATCCCGGCACTTTGGGAGGCCGAGGTAGGTGGATTGCTTGAGCTCAGGAGTTCAAGACCAGACTGGACAACATGGTGAAACTCCATCTCCACAAAAAATACAGTATTAGCAGGTGTGGTGGTGTGCACCTGTAGTCTTAGCTACTCAGGAGGATCACCTAAGCCCGGGAGGACAAGGGTGCAGTGAGCTATGACTGTGCCACTGCACTCCAGCCTGGATGACAGAGTGAGATCCTATCTCAGGGAAAAAAAAAGAAAAAAAAGCAGGATAAAAAATTATGTACGTAATGTGGTTTCAACTGTGTAAAACACAAACTGCAAGAAACTGGAAAGCTATATTCCAAGATATTAGCAGTGATTACCTCTTATAGGCAACATATTCTTCTAATTTTATATATTTTCTACATTTTGTATGCTGATCAGGAAAAAGTGTGTGTGTGTGGATTCAAATCATATTACCTAAAGAATAAAATCCAATCTTCAAATCCAAGAATAAAATCCATCCAAGGCCTGCCAAATTCTGGTTCCCAAAGGACTTTTCCAGTCTTGTCCTTCACTGTATCCCCCAAATATGCTCTACTCTGCTCCCCAACTCAGCCACTATATTCTCTGCAATGTATCTTTCCATGTGCTTTTCAAGTCTGTTTCTGTCCTACCCCAAAGCAGGACATTTCTATCCTGAATATCTTTGCTGACTAAACCCTGCTCAAAATTCTCTCCTGGATTTGCTTAAGAAAGAAAAATATTCTGTAGGTCTTTTATTCAATCCATGATGATTATTAGTGGTAGTAATAACAAACATAAAACTCACTGGCTAAAATGACATGATAGCATTTGCTCTTGACTATAAATTGCCACAAAAAAATTAAAAATTCTTAACAGAATTTAGGTATGTAAAATCTAGTCCTGAAAAACTGAATTTAATAAAAATTATAGCCAATATATATATTATGGCAGATTAATACAAATTAGGATAGATACTACAATCTTTATACTTTGTGCAGATAAGATAATAAACATTAAAAAATAATCTCATAATGTAAAAAAATTGCAGTGAAGAATAATTTAAATATTTCAATGGCCTGGAATATAGGTATATATCAGGGATATTATGGGTTCACTTCCAGACCACCACAATGAAGCAAATATCACAATAAAGTGAGTCACATTAATTTTCTGGTTTCCCAGTGCATAAAAAAGTTTTGTCTATACTATATTGTAGTCTATTAAGTGTATAACAGCATTATGTCTAAAAAATGTATATACCTTAATTTAAAAATACATTATTGCTAAAAAATGCCAACAATCCTCTCAGCTTTAAGTGAGTAGTAATCTTTTTGTTGGTAGCAAACCTCGATGTTGATGGTTACTGACTGACAGGGTGGTGGTTGTTAAGGGCTGAGGTGGTTGTGGCAATTTCTTAAAATAAGAGAACAAGGAAGTTTGCTGCATCAATTGACTTCCTTTCATAAAATATTTCTCTGTACCATGTGATGTTTGACAGGATTTTACCCACAGTAGAACTTCTCTCAAAATTAAAAATCCCCTCAAACCCTGCTGCTTTATTAACTAAGTTTATGGTTTATGAACTATTCTAAATCCTTTGCTGTGAGTTTAACAATTTTTACAATATCTTCACTAGGAATAGATACCATCTCAATAAACCACGTTGTTTGCTCATATGTAGAAAAGCACCTCATTGTCCATTCAAGTTTTATTATGAGATTGCAGCAATTCAGTCACATCTTCAGGGTCAATTCTAATTCTTGTTCCCTTGCTATTTTCACCACATCTGCAGCCAGTGAAGTCTTGAACCCCTCAAAGTCATCCATGAGGGCTGAAATCAACTTCTTCCAAACTCCATTAATGTTGGTATTTTGACCTCCGCCCATAAATCACAAACAAGCTTAATAGCATCTAGAATGGTAAATCCTTTCCAGAAGGTTTTCAATTTAATTTTTTCAGGTCCATCAGAGGAATCACTATCTAAGGCAGCAACAGCCTTACAAAATGTATTTCTTAAATAACAAGACTTGAAAGTTGAAATTACTTTTTGACCCACAGGCTGCAGAATGCATGTTGTTTTAGCAGGTGTGAAAACAGTATTTATCTTACACATGTTCATTAGAGCTCTTGGGGACTAGGTGTATTGCCAACGATTTGAAAGTATTTTGAAAGGAATCTTTTTTTTTTTTTCTTTTTTCTGAGCAGTAGGTCTCAACAGTGGGCTTAAAATATTCAGTAAACTATGCTGTAAATAGATGTGCTGTCATCCAGGCTTTGTTCTTCCACTTATAGAGCACAGGCAGAGTAGACTTAGCATCATTCTTAAGGGCCCTAGGATTTTCACACTGATAAGTGACCACTGGCTTCAACTGAAAGTCACTAGTTGCATTAGCTCCTAACAAGAGAGTGAGCCTATCATTTGAAGTTCTGAAGCCAGGCACTGACTTCTCTCTAGCTACGAAAATCTTAGATGGCATTGCCTTCCAATAGAAGGCTGTTTTATCTACATTGAAAATCTGTTGTTTAGCATAGCCCCCTTCATCAATGATCTTAGCAAGATCTTCTTGATAAGTTGCTGCGCTTTTACTTTAGCATTTGCCGCTTCCCCTTGCACTTTTATGTGATGGAAATGCCTTCTTTCCTTAAACCCCGTGAATCAACCTACGCCAGTTTCAAACTTTTCTTTTGCATTTCCCTCACCTTTTAGACTTCGTAGAATTGAGGAGAGTCAGGGAATAGGTTTTGGTTTAAGGAAATATTGTGGCTGGTGTGATCTTCTGTCCAACCACTAAAATTTTCTCCATATCAGCAATAAGGCTGTTTCACTTTCTTATCATTCATGTGTTCACTGGAGTAGCACTTTTAATTTCCTTCAAGAACTTTTCCTTTGCATTCACAGCTTGGCTAAATGTTTGGTGCAAGAGGCCTAGCTTTTGGCCTATCCCAGCTTTTGACATGCCTTCCTCACTAAGCCTAATCATTGCTAGCTTTTGACCAAAATGAGAGATGCGCAACTCTTCCTTTCACTTGAACATTTAGAGGCCACTGTAGGGCTAATTAGCCTAATTTTAATATTCTTTTGTCTCAGGGAATAGAGAGGTCCCAGAAGTGGAAGAGAGATGAGGGAACGGCCAGTGAGTAGAGCAGTCAGAGCACACACAACACTCACTAAGTTTACCACCTTCTCTGGGTGCAGTTCATGGCTCCCCAAAACAATTACAACAGTAACATCAAAGATCACTAATCACAGATCATCATAAGAGCTATAACAATAATGAGAAAGTTTGAAATGTTGTGAAAACTACCAAAAAGTGGCCTAGAGATACGAAGTGAGCTCATGCTGTTGGAAAAATAGCACTGAGCCAGGCACAGTGGCTCACACTTTGTAATCTCAGCACTTTGGGAGGTGAGAGGATGGCTTGAAGCCAAGTGCTCGAGACCAGCCCAGGCAACATAGCAAGACCTTGTCTCAACAGAAAAATGAAAAATTATCTGGGGGTGGTGGCATCCACCTATAGTCTCAGCTACTCAGTATAGAAGCAGAATAAAACAATATATTAACTAGGCAGGTATTTGCTAAATTAAAAAATGAATTGCCCAGGAATTGTATTAGTTTAGGGGAATTTTGTCAAAAAATGCTTTTTTAAAAAAAGCTTTTTTAGGAGCCAGGCACAGTGGTGCGTGCATGTGGTCCCAGCCACTTGGAAGGCTGAGGCGAGCAGATTGCTTGAACCCAGGAGTTTGAGAACAGCCTGGGCAAATAGTGACACCTCCATCTCACACACACACATACACAAAACAAATAACATTAAAATGGAAAAGCCTGTTTTACTGAGATGTAATTCACATATATCATCCACATATCGTATCTCATTTTAAGTGTACAAATTCATTGCTTTTAGTATATTCAGTTTGTGAAACCATTGCCACAGTCAATTTTAGAACATTTTCATCACCTCCAAAAGAAACCTCATATCCACTAGCAGTCACTGCCCATTTCCCTCCAGTCCCTCAGCCCTAGCCAACCACTAATTTACTTTCTGTCTCTGTAGATTTTTGCTTATTCCAGATGTTTTATATCAATTGAATCATAGAATATGTGTTTTTTTGTGACTGGCTTCCTTACTGATCATGATGTTTTCAAGCTTCATCCATGTTGTTGCATCTAGCAGTACTTCATTTCATCTTATTGCTGAGTAACATTCCATGCTATGGATACATCACGTTTCATTTATCCATTCATCAGTTGATGGACACTGGGGTTGTTTCAACTTTTTGGCTGTTATGAACAATGGTGCTAAGAAAATTCATGTACACATTTTTGTGTGACATATTTTCTTTTCTCTTGAATACAGAATTTCATTCCACCTAGGAGTGGAATTGCTGAGTCATATGGTAACTCTTTCCCTTTTCTGTTTAAGTCCCACCAATCCCTGAAAGTTCCCAGAAGGAACGGAGCTATTAATTTGAGCTGAGAAATTAGGGAATTCTCCTTAGAAGAGATGGCATCTATGAGCTTTAAAGGATTAGTAGGACTTAACGAGGAAGAGGGAAAATGGGATAATAGAATGTCAGACATTTTGACTCTAATAACATTTTGACTTGTGCTTATTGTGAAAAACCACTTTAAAGAGTGCTATAGCAACCCTGAATCTTCATCAGGGAAGCATTTCGCAGTGTAGCCTCTTTGAAAAACAGTCTGGCAATTCCTCTGATGGTAAACAGTTATCATCTGACAGAGGGATTTTTCTAAAACTGTTAAATAAAAATCAATTACTGTTTAAGCCCATATGTGAATATTCTACTAAATCACATTAGTTGGTAGAATGATTGCATGAACTCATCATTGCTACTGCAGAAAAATTCATAATAAAATGTTCCTAAATTACGAAGTTTAAAAAACAGAAAACTTTTTTTTTAAATACAAGTCTACATTAGTTGAATATATTAATGTACAAATAATTGGTTTGGCTTAATAAAAATTTGGGGGGGTGAAATATTTATTCATTTAAAAAATTGTGGTAAAATACTCATAAAATTGACCACTTAACCCCCCACCCCCTTTTTGTTTGAGATGAAGTCTAGCTTTTGGCATCCAGGCTGGAGTGCAGTGGTGTGATCTCGGCTCACTGCAACCTCTGTCTCCTGGGTTCAAGCGGTTCTCCTCCCTTAGCCTCCCGAATAGCTGGGATTACAGGCGCCCACCACCGCCCAGCTAATTTCCGTATTTTTAGTAGAGATGGGGTTTCACCATGTTGGCCAGGCTGGTCTTGAATTCCTGACCTGAGGCGATCTGCCCGCCTTGGACTCCCAAAGTGCTGGGATTACAGGCATGAGCCACCACGTCCGGCCCATCTTAATCATTTTTAAGTGTACAGTTCAGTAGTGTTAAGTACATTCACACTGTTATGCATTCAATCTCCAGAACTCTTTTTATCTTGCAAAACCCAAACTCCATATCCATTACACTCTTCATTTTTCCCTACCCCAGCCCCTGGCAACCACCATTCTATTTTCTATCTCTATGACTCTGATTACTTTTGGTACCTCATTTAAGCAGAATTACAGAGTATTTGTCTTTTTTTTTTTGTGATTGGATTATTTAGCATAATGTCCTCAACCTTCACCCATGTTGTAGCATGTGTTGGCATTTCCTTCATTTTTTAAGGCTGAATAATATTCCACTGTATGTATATACCACATTTTGTTTATCCATTCATCCTGTGATGGACACTTAGTTTTCTTCCACCTTTCAGTTACTTAGAATAATGCTGCTATGAACATGGGTGTCCAAATATTTAAGTCCCTGCTTTTAATTCTTTGAGTATATATCCAGAAGAATTGCTGTTTTAAAGTTTTTTGAGGGACCACCATACTGTTTTCCACAATGGCTGCCCCATTTTACATTCCCAACAATGCAAAAGGGTTCTAATTTCTCCACATCATTGCCAATACTTGTTATTTTTTTGTTTTTGTTTTTTGTTTTTGATAGTTGCCATCCTAATGAGTGAGAGGTGATACCTCACTGTGGTTTTGATTTGCATTTCCCTAATGATAAGTGATGTTGTGTACCTTTTCTTGTGCTTTTGGCCATTTGTATAACTTCTCTGGAGAAATGTCTATTTAAGTCCTTTGTCCACTTTTTATTGGGTTGTTTGGTGTTTTTGTTGTTATTGAGTTATAGGAGTTCTTTATTCTTGATATCAATCCCTTATGAAGTACATGATTTGCAAATATTTTCTGAGTTGCCTTTTCACTCTTGGCCTAATACATTGTAAATACAAACAAATTCTTGGATTTATGGGAGACTCTAATATCCTCATCACTAAAGGCCCTAGCAAAGACTATAGTTACTTTTCCAGCCTATTCCCTTTCCCAGCCAAGGCTATACGAGGTACTGTAGTTTTTCAAGGATTGTGTAGAAGTTTTTGGCCTGGACCTCCAGGTGAGAAATGTAAACTCTATTTCTCTGTTATGTAATAAAGAGGTCACATAAGATAATGAAAAAGTCTTGGATGAGTCAGCAGGAATCTTGAATTTTAGACCTGCTCTATCACTTACTACTAGTATAATGTTGGGTAAATCATTTACCTTTTCTGATCTTTTTTTTTTTTTTTTTTGAGACGGAATCTCAAAAAAATTTGCAAAGTAGAATCCTAATAATTGCCCTCCTTGCCTCACAGATCCTGTAAAGCCTTTAAAGATGGGTGGGCAATACTCTTCTAATATGACCCAGCAGTCGTGCTCCTCAGTGTTTAACCAAATAAGGTGAAAGCTTATGTCCACACAAAAACATGGACACACATGTGTATGGCAACTTTATTCATAATTGCCAAAACTTGGAAGCAACTAAGATATGTAGATGAATGGATAGACCACAGTATATCCAGATAATTACTATTGTTCAGTGCTAAAAAGAAATGAATTACGAGGCCATGAAGGAAGAGGAACCTTAAATGCATATTACTAAGCGAAAGAAGCCAATATGAAAAAGTTACATAGTGCATGATTCCAACTATATGACATTCTGGAAAAGGCAAAACCATGGTGAAAGCCCATCTGTACTAAAGACACACAAAAAAATTAGCCAGGTGTGGTGGTGCACTCCTGTAATCCCAGCTACTTGGGAGGCTGAGGCAGGAGAATTGCTTGAACCCGGGAGGCGGAGGTTGCAGTGAGCCAAGATCGCACCATTGCAAATGCACTCCAGCCTGGGCGACAGGGCAAGACTCCGTCTCAAAATAAATAAATAAATAAATAAATAAATAACATAAATCAAGGATTAGAGGAGAAAGAGGAATGAAAAGGTGGAACACAGAAGATTTTTAGGGCAGTGAAACTATTCTGTATGACACTAGATTGGTGAATACATGTTATTAGATACTTGCCAACCCCCTAGAATGTACAACACCAAGAGTAAACCCTAATGTAGGCTGTGAACTTTGGGTGATAATGATGTGTCAATGTAGGTTCTCTACTGGCAAAAATGTACGACCGTGTGGCAGGATGTTGCTAGTGGGGGAGGCTATGTGAGCAGGAGGCAGTGGGCATATGGAAACTCTGTGTATTTTCCATTCAATTTTGCTCTGAAAATAAAGTCTATAAAAAAAGGGCAGGCAGAAGAAGTGCCTTCAAGCAATTCAGAGAAGGAATCAGAGATTCATGGAAGTCAAGATAGTCAAGTTTCAAGAAACAGGTAATTTTCAGAGTGTTTCAAACCGAGTACAAAGGTACAAATGAGAAAATACTGACTAGACATGGCAATCAGGGATGACTGATGGTATTAGCAAAAACAGTTTTAGTTGAGTGCTGGATCAACAGTCAGAGTACAAGATTGAGGGGAGAGCACAAATGCTTAAGAGACAGGAAATGTAGATACATTTCTCATGAAGTTTGTATCAGAATTGTATAGAGAAGGAGAACGAAGGTAAACAAGGATAGGATCAAAGATACAGAGAAATGGCAAGGAACAGGAGGAAGAATAGTTCATCCTCTGAAATGATAGTTAAAAGATTGGTGAGGATGAAGATTAAGTTTGTCAGTAGAGGGGTGTGAGACAGTAAGAAAGAAGGCACAACTTCCTAGGCAGTGGGTGGCAGGACCTAACGCAACCTCATTTTTACACTCCAAGAAGTAGCAGCTGGAGAAACTGTCTTGTATCACTTTTAATTGAAAACTGAAAATTTTAATGCCAGTCAGTTCAAATTATACCTTTCATTCCTGGAATCTGTACGAAAAATCTAAGATGTAAGTCTTGGTCACCTATTCTCCCTAAATCCTCAATCTGCTCTGTCCTACTGTTCTGTTCTTCCTCACTCCGACTTATTCTCTTGCTCCTCTCTCTCCCAACTCATTCCATGATACCACCTGAAACCTCTGTTCCAGGATTAAACAAACCCTCATACTCTCAGCCTCTTCACAGAACACTCCTCTTATTGCCTAACTGAAACCCGGCTATCTCACGAGGACACTAGCTGTATTGTATCCCCTACAGCAGAGGCGATGTTTATTCTCCACCCCCATCTTCCACAGGTCCAGAGGCAGTGCCAGCACTCTCCGAACAATTCATTGCCACATGCAGGCTGTAACTCTTCTAGTTTTAAGCTTAGGGCTTAAAAGCTTGAGGCACATGATGTCTGGCTTATGTCACACTCTTCCCTACCAGGTTGATGAGACACTGAAGTAGCTGTTTTGCAGTCTTTTTCTCTTCAATTCAACACCTGCAATCATTCTGGCTATCTTAATACCATGCAAACAACACGCCCTAGACTCAGGGTTCTTTGCCCTATGCCATTCTTTTTTTTTTTTTTTTGAGACGGAGTCTCGCTCTGTTGCCCAGGCTGGAGTGCAGTGGCCGGATCTCAGCTCACTGCAAGCTCCGCCTCCCGGGTTTTTACGCCATTCTCCTGCCTCAGCCTCCCGAGTAGCTGGGACTACAGGCGCCTGCCACCTCGCCCGGCTAGTTTTTTGTATTTTTAGTAGAGATGGGGTTTCACCATGTTAGCCAGGATGGTCTCGATCTCCTGACCTTGTGATCCGCCCGTCTCGGCCTCCCAAAGTGCTGGGATTACAGGCTTGAGCCACTGCGCCCGGCCTGCCCTATGCCATTCTTCACACCATCTCAGCAACATCCATACCAACACCCAACTGTGGACTGCTCTACTGAAATAATCACAAGCATTAATATCCCACTCTGAGCACAGCCTCTCCCCACCACCTAATTCTGCACAGCGTCTTTCCTTCCACACATATCTTCCTTTAACATCACTGAGGCCTTCATCCTCCAACTGTTCCATATTTTCCTTATTTATTCCTGGCCTGGTTTTGCTCCTTATGAAATCTGGACTCCATTACCAATTCTTTAGATTCCTTTTTCACTAGTACTCCCAATTGCCTTAGGCCTTTCCACATACCTATAAACCTCCAAACCTGAATCAATTCTACTACCCACTGCCTCCTATCCTAATGTACAAGCCCTGCTGGAGAAAACTGCATGAATGCGTATACTGCTATCATTAAAATTCATGTTTTTAAATTTCGGTTGGGACTTTTGGACTTGTCTTTGGTCAGCTTCCTCTCCCATTCCTTGTGAAAGTTTTTCTGATCTTTCATCATTATCCTCATATCCCTTACTCTACCTTTCTTGGTTGCTACTGAGAAAGCTAAGGTCATGTATCAGATGAGAATTCTCTTCAATTCCAACCCTAAACCAAACCACTAACTTTGCATATCACTCCCTGCTTTTGGCTCCCTAAACTACAGCACAGAACCAAGTCTAGGCTCCTTGAAATGACCACTTCCTCTCCCTCCCTCTATGTGGCAGCAGTTATACACCACTCTACCCACTGTGCCCTCAACACAACACTGCTTCATGTCACCGTGTCTTCTGTTCCCTTTATCACTCCGTTTTCCCCTCCAGCTAGACTTTTAAAAAAACCCTGCTAAGGAATTCTCTTCCATGACACTTCCCCTGATCCCACCCCCACAAAAAAACTCCCAGTTAAACACTTTCACCTTTCTACCTATTCTTGAATTTGTTTTTATTACTGCAAATTGTACACCGTATGGTAATTTTTCATGAAGGTAACTGAAAGAGTAAATTTGGTGTGAAATGACTGGTAGCAACAAGAACTGTAAGAATTGAGTGAGAAGTGAAATCACAGTGGGATGGTGAGAAAAGTTTTCATTCATTCAACAAGTAACGAACATTAATTAAGGGTACAGTATGTATAGTAATGTTAGCAGCAGTGGGTGGACTGTAGGTTGGACACGTATGGGTATAAAACTGAGAAGATATCTGATTTAGATATTAAAAGAATGGCTGAAATATAGATTGACTAAAAGAAGGGTGAAGGAGAGGATATCAAGGAGACACAAATGCATATATAATTGGCTGATAATAAGCTGTCCAGACCCAGCTATAATGAAAGGATTAGGAAGAGTAGTATTAAAAGACAAAATTGAAAGCTTAATCATAGAATTTTGGAGTTAGAAAGGGCCTTAAGAATCATTTAGGTGAGGCTAGGTACAGTGACTTACACCTGTAATCCCAGCACTTTAGGCGGCTGAGACAGGAGGATTGCTTGAGGCCAGGAATTTGAGACCAGCCTGGGCAACATAGCAAGAACACATCTCTACAAAAATAGAAAATTTAGCATGTTCCTGTGGCACATACCTGTAGCCCCAGCTACTCAGGAGGCTGAGGAGAGAGGATCGCTTGAGCCCAGGAATTCAAGGCTGCAGTGAGCTATGATCGTGCCACTGCACTCAAGCCTGTCTAGCCTGGGCAACAGAGTAACACTCTGTCTGTAAAAAGAATAATCAGCATCATCATCTAGATGACCCATCCTCCTAATGATGAGTAACATTCCTGACAAAAGGGTGAGGTCATTCAACTGTTAGTAGTACTGAGGTAGCCTACTCACTATTGTACTCTCCTAAATGTTATAACTTATTTGTTTTAATATTATCTGAATAGAAACATGCCTTCTTTAACAGCTCCCCACTGGTCCTAGTTCTGTCCTCAGCTGCACCCAGCATAAGTCTATTCCCTCTTTATGGGACAATTTTTCAAATATCTTTCATTAGTTGATATGTGACTTTGGACAAATTATTTTCTAAGGATCAACTTTCTCATGTCTAAAAGAGCGGTATGACAGAGGCTAATTATCCTGATATCTGTCCTCTCCTCCCTTTATTCTAAGTGAGTGTTTTGCTAGGCATATAGGCACCCAGCAAAGACTACATTTCTCAACCTTGGGGCTGGATGTGGCATGGTGCTGATGTCCTGGTCAATGGACTGTGAGCACAAGGGACCTCCCCTTCCCCTCTCCTCCTTCCCAGTGGCTGGAATTCGGATGTGGGGTAAGCCAAGTTAGTCCCTGTGGATGAGAACAATACCCTGAGAGCAACAAGACAAAAAGATTCCAGGCCCCTGACAACTGGACAGAGCACAGCTACCACACTAGCTTGGACTTCATATGAAAAAGAAGTAAACTTCTATCTTGGTTAAGCCACTTGTTACTTTTTAAAAATACCTTGTTATAGCACCTGCTATTCATCCTAAACCAAAAACAGGTGACAATGGTTTTCTACTTCTATTAAAGGGGTTTTGTAAAAATCAAATAAAATTAGGAATGTAAAATATACATATATACAAGTCAATTTTTTAGTATTTGAAGACCATTATCTTCTCTCAAGACTAACCCCAGTCTCCTGCTATTAGCATAACTCAAGATTCGTAAGAATCCCAATACCTTCCTTGGACCTCCGTTTGATAACCCTCAAAGACCTACACTCCAAACTGAACATAATTTTTCATAAGCTGTGTAGATAAAACAGGATATACTTCCCCCATATATTTAGTTTAGTGATCTCTGCATATGTGTCATCTTTAGCAAAACTACAACAGATCTTTTCTCCAAATATTTGCTTTCTTTCAATATTTACAAAATGCCTGCTATGTAAGGCTCAGTGACACAATGGTGAATATTAACTTATGGGTGTAAAATGGCATTAATACTATTTTTATAAGATATGACTATCCAATAATGTGACTAAATTTTGTGAACTTGGTTGTACAAAGCCACATCTTGAAAAAAAAAAGAATGAGTACCATTTTTCTTTTCTTTTTTTCTTTTTTTTTGAGACAGAGTCCTGCTCCATCACCCAGGCTGGAGTGCAGTGATGCAATCATGGCTCATTGCAGCTTCAATCTCCCAAGCTCAAGCGATTCTCCCACCTCCTTCTCCCTGAGTAGCTGGGAACACAGGTGCATGCCACGACACCCCACTAATTTTTAAATTTTCTTCAAAGACAGGGTCTCACTACGTTGCCCAGGCTGTTCTTGAATTTCTGGGCTCAAGTCACCCTCCTGCTTCAGTCTTCCAAAGTGCTGGGATTACAGGCATGAGCCCACAAAAATGCCCAGCTGCACTTTACTTAGCTTTCATATACAACTGCCTCAAATCTAAAGGGGCCAGGTCTTGTAACCTGTTTAATGATGTCACATATTGGAACCAGTTTTCTGAAACTGACATTCAGAAAAAGTTATAGTATATCTATATATTTATCTGCCATTTTTATAAAACATAAAAATGAGAAAGCATACAACACAAAGCCTGAAAGGCAGTAGAATTTAGTGATTAACAGTGGTCCTTGGAGCTAGAATGCCTCCTAGCTCTACTACTTACTAGCTGAGTAACTTTCAGCATCCCTTTGTGCTTCTGTTCCCCCAGGTATAAAATGAGAGTAATAGCAGCAATAATCATGACAAGGGTACTCATAATGGTAATGACGTAATAATAGCACCTTCCTCACAGGAATATCTTGAAGATTAAATGTAAAGGCTTAGAAAAGTTCCTGATGCACTGGGAAAGTGCTCAAATAAGTGTCAGTTGCTATTATTCCTGGTACTTTAATAATGTGAATTGATGACTCCATTTCTGGTCAGGGTATAAGGAACTTTTTTAATTAAAATTTTTAAAATTTTAAAATTTTAAAATTTTAATTACTTATCTATATTAAAATATAGTTGACAAATAAAAATTGTATCTACTCACTGTGTACTATGTAATGTTTTGATATGTGTATATATTGTGAAATTGTTAAATCAAGCCAATTAACATATCCATCAACTCACACACTTATTTTTTTGCTGTTGGAGAACACTTATGATCTGTTCTCTTACCAATTTTCAAGTATAATACATTATTATTAACTATAGTCACCAGTTTGTACAACAGATCTGAACACATTCATCCCATCTGTACCCTATGACCAATAGTTCCCCATCTCTCTGTTCCCTCACCCACTATGAGTTCACCTTTTTTATATCCCACATATATGTGAGATGATGTAGTATTTGTCTTTCTGTGCCTGGCTTATTTCACTTTAAAAAAAAAGTCCTCCAGGTTCATCCATGTTGTCATAAATGACATGATTTCCTTTTTTTTTTTAAAGGCTTAATAATTTCCATTGTATATACCACATTTTCTTTATCCATTCATCTGTTTACAGACACTTAAGTTGTTTCAATAACTTGGCTATTGTAAATAATGCTGCAAAGACAATGAGAGCACAGAATTCTCTTCAACATACTTATTTCAATTCCTTCAAATGTATACCTAGGAGAGGGGTTGCTGGATTTAGGGTATAAAGAATTCTGTGCCATATGGTCAGATAGTACTTTCTACTGCTAGTAACTTTTGATAATTTGCTGCTTGTTAGTGATTACTGATCTTAAAAAATCAATTTAATGCACTGAAGAGCAAGTTGAAAATATGTATCAAAACCCTTAAAAATCTGCACGCCCTGTGACTCTATAATTCCATTTCTAAGTGTTAATCCTAAATAAATAATAATAGAGGTATACCAAACTTGGTTATAAGGATGTTTATTGTAGTTTATGTATAAAACTTTTAATAAAAAAGAAAGGAAAGGAGAAAGACTTTAAAAGTGACTTGGTTCAATAAATGATGGAAACTCATACAATAGAATAATATGCATCTATTAAAATAATTTTGTAATTGAATATTTAATGATATGAAAAGATATATGAAGTAAAAAACTGTACTAAGTATAGTATAATCTCATTTTGGCTTAAAAAGGATATGTGATAGTCGTGTGGGGGAGTGTGGGTATACATGTATGTGTACGGATCAATAAAGGCTCCTCATTTCTATACTAAAATATTTATAATAGTGATTATCCCTAGGTGGTTCATTTATGGGCAATTTTTGTTCCTTTCTTTTTGTCTTTCTATTTTCTAAAATTTCCACATGAATCTGTATTACTTTTTCAATAAGAAATGTTTACTAAAAACAAATACACAATGTGCAGTGAACTAAAATCTTGAAAACAGAAGGATGTACTCTGGCCAAAAGAAAGAAATTCTTTCCACTTGTTTACAAAGTAAAAGGTCCAGTACACAGATGTGCTCATCGGCTTCCCGGACACTCCCCAAATTCACATGTGTTTCTGCCACAGCCTCATGTGAAACTTAGAAAACTATTTGGCTATCAGCACAAAAAAAAGATGAACAAAATAAGGCAAACTAGGGAATTCTAAAAGATATAGGAAAAATGTCTTCCAATTATTCCTTTAAGTAGGCCACAATCAAACCTGCCCTGACAGTTTTAATAAACCTCAAAAGTGATTTAAATGCTTTTGCAGAGAAAGTACTGTGAAAATATTTAAATAAAATAATATTGTCCTTTTGAAACATCTTCAGAAATACAGTCATGTACTGCATGAGGACATCTTGGTCAACAACAGACCAAATATACAACGTGGGCAGAGCAACAGGCTATACGATACAGCCTAAGCACGTAGTAGGCTATACCATCTAGGTTTGTGTAAGTACACTCTGACTTTTGCACAATGATGAAACCGCCTAAGGATGCGCTCCTCAGAACAGATCCTCATTGTTAAGGGATACATGACTATATTTTATTAGGCAACAATTTAGCCTCAGTTGAATAGACCACTATAATTGTACAATGTATTTTCCAAATATTTTATTAACTATGGCATGTAAAAATCTGACAATTTACCCTGATCATTTTAACAACATTTATCACAAATAATTACCTTTTAGTCTTTATATTTTTCCAATCTCTTCATTGAAAACAATACTGAGAAAAACTGGATTCTAAAATTAATTTTCACTAATAATCTTTATTTTTATTTATTTATTTTTGAGATAGGGTCTTACTCTGTTGCCCAGGCTGGAGTGCAGTGCCGGTGATCTCGGCTCACTGCAACCTCTGCCTCCGGGTTCAAGTGATCCTCCCACCTCAGCCTCCTGAGTAGCCGGCACTACAGGTGCCCATCACCACATCTAGCTAATTTTTTGGTATATTTTTTGTAGAAATGGGGTTTTATCATGTTGTCCAGTCTGGTCTCAAACTCCTGAGCTCAACGAATCTGCCCACCTCGGCCTCCGAAAGTGCTGGGATTTACAGGCATGAGCCACTATGCCTGGCCTTTTTTCAGTAATAATCTTTAAAAGGGTAAAAACAATGTAAGGAAATTCTAAATAAGTTTAGTAAGCAGTCCTATATGGCTCCAATAGACAACATCTAAGAAATCCACATACCGTAATAAATGCCTCCAACTACTCATCAGGCTCACTGTCACCTCAAATGTAGAGTGCTAAGCATGCAACTTAACCCACCATATCTTCCACCACCATATGCAATATTCCCCTTAAACAAAACAAATTATTTTCCTGACTTCTTTACTTCTGTCGCGGCATCAAGGCATCTGTCATAATATAATCATTTTATCAGTCACTTACATGAGACAACTCTGAGTTCAGGTTCTCATTAGCTCCTGCTTGGGTTATTTTAATAGCTTCCTAATTTGTCTCCCTATCTCTAATTTCCCCCCCACCCAACCTTGAATACAAATAGCATCAGCCTATCAGCCAGGTTAAACACCACTTTAATCACACAAGTCAGTTCAAGAATCTTGGGTTTAATTTTACCCTGAAAGCAACTCTCATTTGTAGAAAGAGAGTAGAAAGAAACTCTTTACAATGGTATTCAAAGTGTTTCTCTAATCTGATCTTCTGCTTCTGTCCAACGTGAACGCTCTGCAATCAGGCTGATCTATCATCAACTCTTATTAATGACTTGCTCAAGCTGTCCTCCCACCCTCAATTTGTCAATGCAAATTCATCCTCCCAGCGTGCTCCACTGAAATACCAATGTGGTTGTTAGTAACCATTACAGTTGTAAATAAACTCTTTTGCTTTAGAATTTCAACAACACTCATATATTGTCTGATCCATTCATTGGGCACTAAGTCACACTGTCTTCTACTGTCAAGCAATTATACATCTATGATCTAATTTCATTAGAAGTAATTCCCTTGTGGATCCTCATATTTGTTGTACTTCTCACAATCCCAGATGGAGAGCCATAAATAGAAACCTGGTAAATGCTCAACTAATATTTGGTGAACAATAAATGATCTGCATGTTTAGTTGTTGTACAAAGCCAAATATATTAATATATATATAAAATGTATATGACCTATATATATTTGGGTCTCTCTATTTATATCTATATCTATATACGTAATTTTCTGTGTGCCTCTAAGGCTTTTCTGTAGCAAGATGAGTATTATTTTATATAGGTTCATCCATCGGGGAGTCTCCAAGACTAATCCTGAATTTGGTGATTCATTAGGACTCACAGGACTCAGCATACAGTCCCACTCATGGCTAAGATTTACTACAATGTAAAGATACAAAGTCGAATCATCACACACTTAATTTCCCTAGCATTCAATTGTGATGTGCTGTCTAACAGGGAAACTCATAAGAGACTCAATGCCTAAAATTCGTATTAGGGCCGGTCATGCAGGCTGCCTGGCAAGAACCAAAATTCCAGATGGAATTTAGCATAAACCACTCTGTACAGTCTAGGCACAGTGAGCCACTCTTACCATTTAGGTAGTTTTATATCATGTATGGAACCATTTACCATTCAAGCTCCCAGATGCCAGCCAAGGGCCAGCCACGTACATAGGCCTTTCTAAGAATAGCAGTCTTGAGCCTGCTATGTTACCTCTTTTCTATGTAACTCATTTCATATTTTTACAGGAGAAATGTTACAGTGTTAATTATACATGACTTTTAAGGGGCACATAGAGCAATTTTTAAAAAGTTAAAATCTAGCGTTCAATTAGAGATGCACTGCCTTGACTGGCACCCACTAATTAAAAGTTCTGTGATTTTGAAATAATTCACTTCCTTTAGATATTTCAGATTTTCTTTCTTTCTTTTTTTCTTGTAAAATAAGGCCTGCTTCTCAAACCAACAATTTTGTAGTTGTTAGGATAAAGGAATCAAATATAACATCTAAAGCAATTGGACCTTCTTGGACAAGTCCCTGGTCTCCTCTTTAAGTGCCAACTGGATGCTAAAGCACTGTTTAGGTGTTTTGGGCACATCATCTCACTAAATCCTCACACCACCACATGTCAGTGATGGTTTCCATTCCACATACAGAAGTTTTGGGACTCTAAGTAACCCATCCAGGTTTACCATTGTGGAACTGGGGTTTAAGCTTAGACCCACCACATTCCAAACCCTTGCTCTTAGCTTTACACCAACTATCTCTACCTAATGTCAAAGGCACAGGCTCCTTATTATGAGTCATTTCCCTCACACTATATGGCTTTTTGGTTTGGCTATACAGAGCACTATTCCTAATCTTACTTAAAATCAAATTGATCAAAGTCATATTTTAGTTGGAAGAAAAAGGCGTGAGTTTAACCCAAGATACTCAACTTTTTCATTTCTAAGTCTTGCGGAGTATACTTCTTGCTCATTAAAGTCATTAGGAAGCTCCCTATTCAGAAACTTTCATATATGGCACACGATTTACTCCTTTATCTGGCATCACCCTGTTTGAAGTTACACAGACCTGATCAGAATCTGGCATCGCACTTACCAGCTGAGGTGACCTTAGGAAAGTGAGTTATGCTTTCTGAGCCTCTGTTTATTTATCTACAAAATGGGACCCCTACCTTATAGACTTGCTGTGAGAATTAAATAGGATAATATATTTAGAAGCCAACATATATTGGCTGAATAAATGACTGCCTACAACGAAAGAATAACTGACTTGTGGGAAGTAAGTCAAATCAACATAACTGAGGTAGGAAGGAAGCCCGGTAGACAAATGCCCTGACCACCAGGTGTCACTACTGGCCCAGGAGCGCCAGTCTAACTGCCTGATATAGGGGGTGGGATCCTGCAGAAAAACAGTCTAGGCCTCAGGGTAAGACTGTCACCTGCACCAACAGGACCTTCACGAATTGGCTTAGGCTTTTTCATAACTAAGAGACGGTCCAATATTTTTTTTTGCACCAAAATAGGTTACATTCTTCTCTAACAGGTGTTTAAAATACTTAGCTGAATATCTACTGATGTGTCACCACAGTTTAATTTTAAAAACTGTCTTCAGCAAACTATTAATTTCATATATCCTTTGGTTTAGCCAACTGGACATTTTCTGGCTTCCATAGCCTTCAATATGGCCCCAGAAGACAAGTTTCTGGTCCCAATTCCACAATCCAGTGACATTATTTCCTTTACATTATAAATGGGATGACTGAATTTTTTTTTAAGTAGAATATTTTTAGGGCAAAAATAAAGTCTAAGACCAGTATATATGGGCAAAATAAACATTAACTTTTAACCCTTCTTGATCTCAGGAACTGCAAAGTTCATTAAAAAAATTGTTTTCTCTCTATATACATATTTAAAGAAAGCACCTTAGGGTACATCTGTCAACCTGTGAGTAGCTCTGAAATTACTCAAGAAACACTGCCACACCTATTATTAATGCCACACCTATTATTTAATAGCTTCATTCTGTAACCTGCTAATGCCTCTCTCTGGGAGTGCCCAGGGGCTCATTTTAAAATGAGGGCTGGGCCTGGGCTACCCGTCTGGCTCTAAGCTCTCCACAAGGAGATCCACTAGTGGCCGCTTCAAGACTAATTCATCCAGCATTAGCGTCTAACTGGAGACGCCGCTCTCTGATGAGGCACAGACTGTTGTCTCGTCTGCCAGGAGCACTTGACTCAAGTCAAGCCCGGCCAGGCCTACCCCAGTCTCAGACTGGGTGGCCAAGTCCCCGTGTAACCTACAAGGGAGAAAGAATTGTGCTAAGCCTAGGTTTCTGTTCAGAGCTGGGCTCTTGGAACTCCAGCAGTTTGTGTTATTTTTGTTTTTAACAGCTCAAGTTCTACTTTGCATTTCACAAATATGGACATGTCTTAAGAGAAACCAGAAGCATCCTCTCTCTCCGGCCATTGCTCCCATTTCTAGAGGATTTGGGAGGGAAGAGCAGACACCAGGCACCATCCGGAGTCAGGAGCGCAGGAGCCAAGGCCAGCTGAGAAGAACCCATTTGCAAAGCACTTTGCAGATCAATAAATTCGACTGATTTCAGAGCGGTCCCTAGGGAAAGGCGAGCAAATGGGCCAAGGAGAGATGCTGCCTATCCAACAAGCCCTGGCCAAGCAGACACGGGCGAGGAGGCGCGGGAGGCGAGTTACCTGGAGGACTCGGCGGTGAAGCTGCCGCCGTCCAGCAGCCGCATCTTGCAGAAGAGGACCCCATTGACGAAGGGCACTGAGGAGAGCTCCTCGAGCTCGAAGTCCACCTTAAACTTAAACTTCTTCTTCTTCATCATCGTGAGAGCCAGGCGCCTGCAAGCTGGGCGCACGGCCGGGCGCCGCCGCCTCAGCTTGGCCGAGCCCTGGATCCGCCCAGCCCCATGGCCGGGGCCGCGAGCTGCGCGCGGGGGCGCAGGCCGGCCGCGGCCGGGGCCGCTGCCGCCGCCTCTCGCGGCAGCCTGGGCCGGAGCGCGGCGGCAGCTGCGGCGCGGACCCCGACCGCCCGCGGGGAGCGGTCGTACTGCAGCTCGCCCGGAGAGGTGAGCGCCCTTTCGGTGCGCAGCTCGCCGCCGCCGCCGCCGCCACTGCCTCCCGTCTGGGAGTCGGGAGAGGAGAGGCTCGAGGAACCGCCGCCTCAGCGCCTCGGGGGTCGGGGGCGCCCCCAGCGGCCGCGGCCTGCAGCGCACGGCGGGGCGGAAGCAGGAGGACGGGCGGGGACTTTGTGGGCGGGCGCGGGCTTGGCCGCGGACTCTAACCCGCGACGGCAGTTAGCACGTCATGCCTTTCTGGGGTTAAAAAAAGACAAACCCGAGAGAGAAAGCTTCCTTCTACCGCTTCCTCTCCGGCTTTCTTTTGAGCTTTTGCACCGCCTCCTTTCTCCCCCACCCCCTCCAGTGGTTTCTTTCCTTTGGGGTTGAGAGTCATGGGTTAATAGAGGCAATTAAAATCTCAGCGTTGTTTTGGTCAAATTGAAATCCTAAAACTAAAATTTCCTTTAGGTACTCTAAATTCACGAGCCTTCAAATATAAAAGGAAGATAAGGTAAGAAAAGGGAAAATGATGTATTGAGGGCCTATCAAGTGCCCAGGCACCATACTGCTGCAGGCACTTTCTTTCGGGTATAGCTTAGCTAGTTCCTGTCACCCAGGACAAAAGATAAAAGAGCAAAGAAGCAGTTAAAATAATACCTTCCCTTTAAAAATTTGTCTGTCTATACTGAGAACTGAAATGCTTAAAATCAAATTCTGCAGGGAACCTGGCGTGATGTCGCGCGCCTGTAGTCCCAGCTACTTGGGAGGCTGAGGAGGGAGGTTAGGCCTGAGCCGGGAAGCGGAGCTTGCAGTCATCCAATATCGCACCACTGCACTCTAGCTTGGGCAGCAGAACGAGACCCGGTCTTAAACACAAAACAAAATTATCAGGGCAGGCTTAAAACACACACACACACACACACACACACACACACACACACACACACAAACCCAAAAAACCTCCCTAGATGAATAACAATTACCTGCCTTCTATAATCATGCATATATTGTTACAATGAATGTTGTAAAGTTGGTTACGTGATGTTCATGTTTTTAAACTGAGTTATTGTCATTTTCGCTAAGATTCTGTCACAGTAATCTCTGAAAGGGTTTAATTGAAAAGATTTTCTTTCTCAGTTTACTCATTTACTCATTCATTCATATAAAAAATTTAAAAAATTGCCTAAAATGTCAATCATTGGCTAGACCCAATAACCAAAAGCCAGTAACTGCCCTCAAGAATTTTACAATCTAGTGAGGAAGATATGTTTAGACAGGTCATTAAAAAAACAAAACCTAGCACCAAGTTATGTAGAACTCAGAGAAACAATTGATTGAAATTAATCAGTTTTTTGAATTTCAAAGGATGAAAATGATTTGGGACAAAGTGGGGTAAGGTGTTCCAGGAGAAAGAAATAAAAAAATAAAGACTCAGAGGCAAAAGACTCAGAGGCAGGTTCGGGGGTGGGGTTTGGTAATGGGTAAAGCTTCTTACCCTGCAGGACAGGGGGCAAAGACAGTGAGATGCATTAGGGGACTTTGAGGTTTGTCATTTAGAGCACTGGATGAATGTTAATTTCATTGACTGAAATTGAAAGCAGGAGGAGGGCAGGTTGGGAATGGAAGAGATAATGAGTCTTTATGGGATTTGCTTGCAGTACATGTAGAGAGAGAGACGCAGCCTTAGCTCATAAAAATGCATTGGGAATTGAAAATATACGTTTGGAAATTGAGGTAATCACTGATAGCTGAAGCCCAAAAGGTGGATAAGGATGAGTTCCTCTGAAGAATATTTAGAGGGTAGACAAAGAGGAGGTTGTGAAGGTGCCTAAGAACAAGCAGTTAAGAGAAAAAGGAGATGAAGAAAGAGATGGCCTGGAAGCCCAAAGAGTTTTAATCATGTAACATTCGTAGTTACAAAGTTCCGTTGTGTGCCAGGCACTATGCTGTTTACTAGAGATGCAAATGAATAACACATAGGAGCTTATAAAGGAATGGAGAAAAACAGAGATATGCAAACAGATCAACTAAAGTGTGTGCGTGTGTGTGTGTGTGTGTGTGTGTGTGTGTGTGAGAGAGAGGGGGGGGGGGAGAGAGAGAGAGAGAGAGAGAGAGAGAGAGAGTGGGCGATCCGTGATCCATGCAGGATAGAGGATCATTTCAAGAGAGTGCTGCAGAGCAGTCCCAGAGGATTTGGAATGAAAAGAAGCTACTGAATTGAAGGTCTAGGAGGTCGTTGGTAATCTTGGCAAGAGAAGTCATCATAAAAGATAGTGACAAAGTGAGATGAAAAGTGACAAAGTAAGTGAAAAGATGATAGTGAAAAGTACGATAGTGACAAAGTAAGGTGGGTAAATAAAAATTATATTTTTCTGACTTTTTTGTCAGTGAATGAAAAGAGAGAGAGAGAATGGTGACCAGAGGAGGACAGTTCAAGCTTTTTCAATAACATTCAGAAACTATCCAATATTTATTGAGTGTCTATTAGGTGCCAAGCACCTTAATAGGTCCTATGGATCTGAGATGCAGTACCTGTCTTAGATCTCATGGTCTACTGGAGGACACAGAGAAGTAAGCAGGCAGTTGCAGTACAATGTAACACTGAGTGCTCTCTGTGTATGATGGTGAATGGAGGCTGCTGTGGGAGACTATAAAAGCATCTAACAGGGATAAGTAGTAGGTTTATGGAATGCTTTCTGGGGTAATTGAAGCCTGAATTCAGGCCTTTGAGCTGAGGCCTGAATAATGAGCATGGGTGGGGAGCAGTTTCCAGGAAGGAGGTAGTGCCTGTGCAGAGGCTCAGAGGAAAGGAGACCATGTTGCAGAGGGAACTGAAATTAGTTCTGTCTGGCTGCAACTTAGAGTCGGGTACAGTGACAGGGGTTAACAAAGAGCCATTGAAGTTTTAAAGCAGAGGAATGATATATTCAGATTTGCATTTTATAAAACTCTTCTACTTTATAAAATGGAAGATAGGAGACAGTCTGTTACTCTTTTTTAGACTCATGGTTTATTATTAAACACCTGATAGGAGTCATAGGCAAGGCAGGAAACAGATATCACGTTCAATGTGTTTAAATGAGGAAAGTTTAATGAAAGGACTCTTCACAGAGTTGACAGGGTAAGGGACCCACAGTCTGGTGAGAAGCTGAAAGGAAGAAGGGTACATATCCTGATTTCTCTCACCTCCTACTTTCTGATCTCTTGGTGGTGCCTCCCGTGATCCAAAAACCAAGCAAGGCCAGAGGGTAGAGGGGCCCAAAACATGCTGTTCATAGAGGACAGACTCCTGGGGCACAAAGTAGGGCACTGAAAGGTAGAGAATGGATGGAGGTAAGGGGACGGAAAGCCACCAGCACACAAATGATACAGGCAGGGTTCACTGTAGGAAGCTGAAACCACTCTGCATATTTAAAAACAAAAAAACAAAAAACAAAGGGCTTTCATCCAAGCAATTCACTGCTTCTGAAATCTGTGGAAGGGCTGGAGAAGTTGAGGTCAGCAGGCTGTTGAATTCAAAGTCACATGCCTCGTGGTGAACATTACTAGTATTCACTAGTATCTGGTCCTCCTTGACTTCTGAGCATATGGGAGTTTACAGTTCCTAGTTCCCTTGCAGTTAGGTGGGGCCTTGTGATGAGTTCTAGCCAATAAAATGCGAGAAGTGACGTGTCACTTCCAGGATGAGACAGTGAAAAGCCTTTGGGCAGTTCTCTAGACTTCCTCTTCCCTGCCGCAATAGTTATAGAGGAGACCTTGGGTTAAGATGTAGCAACCACAAGATTGAAACAGCCCAAATCTCTTAAGTCAGCACATGGAGAGCAGCTGCCCACACCTGCAGGAAGCATTTTGTCTGTGAGAAAGAAACTTTTATTATATTAAGCCACTGAGATTTTGGAGGATGCTTGTGACTACAGCATAAGGCTAGTTTATTCTGACTAACATACACTGTAGCTGGGATGGGAAGCTGACACTGGAACACTGCTACTGCTGCTGCCAGCACCAATGGCTCTCACACCCATTAAGACTATGAGGAGTCTGAATGCCACAGACATGTCATCACATCTTGCTTGCAAGTGACATAGCAGCAAGAAGACAGCCTCCACTTCACTTGCACCTGTGTTTTCATATGGACATTTATTTGGCAGGCCTTATTTGCACCCAAAAATTGAGTGGCAAGGGAGTCTGAGAAATGTAATTTTCAGCTTTCCAACTTCTTCAGATAGGATGGTGGAATGAATGTTGAGGCAGCAGGTCTAAGTATCTACTCCAGTACTTACAATGCAAGTTTCTTAAAGGCAGGGGTGGTTTGCTGATCATCTTTGTATCTTTTCTGAATAGCCCAGTACCTAGTGGGTATTCAATACATGTTTCTTGAAATGATCTGAATTTATAGACCTATCCTAAGTGTTTTAACTCTCAGGTAAAACAATAGAGTGAATAGACTGCTTGCTGCCAGAGGTGTGACAGTTCTTATAGGCTTATTCAATTCCCTTGAAAAGCATTTACTACCCCTTAAAATTTCGTACACTCCCCCTTTACCTATCCCCTACAAAGAGGATATTTAAGTCTCAACCCTCTGGTCTTTCTTTGAGTCTCATATTTGCAGGACTACTCTGTCCATGTGCACGAATAAATTTGTATGCCTTTTCTCCTGTTAATCTGTCTATTGTCAGTCATTTCAGCAAAGCTTCAGAAGGCAGAAGGGAAGCTTTCCCATCAACCTTATACCTACAATAATTTGGAAAGAAAGTAAGATACCTATAAAACCCTTAGTTCTATAAGAGGTTGAAAAATGGAATGTTAGTAGGTTATATTTATTGGCTGCTTTCAGTAAGATATTGGAAACATAAAATGAACTCATGCAATAATTAGGAGGTTTGGAGGCATAAATTAAAAGGAATATAGACAGTCCAGAAACTTGGAGCCTCAAGGGATTGGAAAAACTAACTGCTCTATACCTCAAAGAATAAGAAATAAGATTGAAAAAGCTCTTGAGCAACAAGGACCCATTAAGACTCAGCCATGAAACAAAGGTTATATTTAGGGTGTGGTCTTCACATTTAAGTTTGATGGTCTCAAAGTAGCCTCCTTAAATTGAAAGGAAGAGAGGCATGGAGTGAAGAAGCAAAGAAATAATCAGGATTGAGAATTATCTCTAGGAAACCTTAGTGTTGCTGGCATATGGAACTGACTGGAAGCAGAAAGATCAAAGACTTTTCAGTTTTTGAGGTACTATACTGCTAAAGAAATCGTGAGCCGGCATTAAAAGTTGTACTCCCCTCAAGAAAGTCACGTTCCTCAACACTCATTTTAAATGTGGGCTTAGAGGGAAAATTTCCAGAGGGCAGAGCCAGGGACCACAGAGGACAACAGATAAGCAGATTCCTCACAGAGAATGGAAACAGGGTCTAGCTGAGAAACAGCTGCCACTGCCAGCTCAGAGCCATCACAATGCCTCCCTGCAAAATTTCATTTTTGTGATGGGCCAGGGTCCCACTTTTCCCCCTTTCCTACCTGGAAGTATTTACTATATTTGTTATATCACTATATATTGGATGTGAGTGAGGGAAGATATTTTATCAGATAATAGGCCACAGCTCTAATTGAAATGTTAAACTGGACAATTCTTTGCAGTGGGGCTGTCCTGTGTATTGTACAAGGTTTAGCAGTTTCCCTGGCCCCTACCCGTTAGTTGCCAGTATCGTCCCCCTCACTCCCAGTTGTGTCAATCAAAAATATCTTCAGACATTGCCTAATATCTCCTGGAGGACAAAATCATTCTTAGTTGAGAATAACTGGGTCACAGTACATCGTGGAATTATATTCAGATCTGACGGAGAATTCTGTGCATTACGTGGAAATCCTGCACTTTGAACTTGAAGCAGTGACTGGGTGGATTTTAGGTTATCTCATTTGGTGACGATAATGAGTGTATCGTTTATTTGGGAAGAAGAGTGAAATGGCTTTTTTTGGTGATCAAATGGATGGACTATGGCATAGATTACTAGGTCATCACCAAACCTGTTTTGTTGAGTACACAGTTCCACTATCTTTTCCAGTCTCCCTTGCAATTAGGTGCTGCTGCAAGACTGACTTCCAGCCAGTAGAATGTGTGCAACTTCCAGGCCTGGCCCATAAAAACCTCTTACATGTGACCCTTTCATTCTTCTCCCATCTGATAGCTGGATGTTGACGTCAAGGATGATGCAGGACGCCAGATGTGGAAGATGGAGAAGCCTCTACCTGCCTGGGTCTCTACTGGCAATTTATAACCAGGAAATCGGTCTGCGAGGTAAGTGAGAAATTAGCATTTAATTTGCTGTGTGTGATTTTAAACATTACTATTTTAAAAAATTGTGGAAAAATACATATGACATAAAATTGACCATGTTAACCATTTTTAAGTGCACATTTCTGTGGCATTAAGTATAGTCACACTGTTGTGCAACCATCACCACCACCCTTTTCCAAAACTGTTTTCATCTTGCAAAACTGAGATTCTGTACCCATTTAACAATAACTCCCCATTCCCTGGAAACCTCTCCTTTACCTTGAGTCTCTATGAATGGAATCACACGATATTTGTCCTTCTGTAACTGGCTTATTCACTTAAACGTTTAATCTTTTAAGCCACTGAAATTTGGGATGTGTTTGTTATAGCAGCTAGAATTACATACTGTGTGCCTAGAAAAGAGTAGATCCTCAAAAAAATGTTTTCTGAGTAAGTGAACATTCAAATATTGTTAATTTGAAACGTATGTTTAGGACATTACATTGTATTTAATTTATAAATTTATATTGTTTTATAATTATATAAAAGTTATAAGATGTTTAATTTTATGTGTAATATACATTTAGGTAACATTATAATTACAATAATTTAAATCAACATCAGGAGTCCATGACTTTTTACCCCTATACATCATTTATTTTTGGGAAAAACTGCTATATTGGGTTGTTTAAAAATGCATATATTCTAAGAAAATTGAATCGAGAACTTGCTTTAATTTTCCATTGCCTAAAACCAAACTCGACTAGAGTTGTTGAGGATTGATTATCAGAGAATGACATAGGAGCTTGAATAATTACATTCCCAGGCAAGCAAAAAGTTTTTTAGTTTATATCAAAGGAAATATGACAGTTAAAAAAAAAACAGCAGCAACAACAAAAAAAACTTCTCTCTTTGGCCTATGGTTGAATAGGGATGCTATTGATACCTAAGTACTGACATTTTATCATCTTGATTACTAGTCTGTCTGACAGGAGAATAAAGGCTTTCAAGGAAAGAACCAGATACTTTCTGAGGCACCTCCTTTAATTCTAAAACTTGATCTCTTTCATAACTAGTTCTTTTTCATCTAATTTTCAAATTTCTATGGAAAGATGGCAAATTGCCTTTGTAATTCTTAAAAGAAACACAAGATTATATACTTTTCTATCAGAAACCACAATATTTATTCAATAACTTCTTTCCAGTCAAGACATATCTAGAATGGAGCAAAAAATGTTCTTTGAGCAATTGTAATATCCCTAAGAACCCTAGACTGATAGCATGCAGGTGATTTCAACTCCAATTTTGCCCCCTCTTCCTTGCCTCCTTCACATTGTAATGTTAGGATAGCTATGGGGATGATCGCTTCCTCACCTCATATAATTATTCCTGTCCCACCAGGCAGAACTGGATTTCTCTTTCTGGGAAATACTAAAAACTAATTTTATAACAACACACATTTACAGAAGTTGTAGAAAATAAGGCTCTTTCTCTAAGAAAGAGCATTTTAGAAAATACTGATACTTTCTAAAACAGTTGCGAAAATCTTTTAAGAATTTAAACCAAACCCATCTTAAATTCCAAATCTGGAAAATCTTAGTAATTTGTTGATTTGCTTTTCTTATATAACCTGTACATATGTGTATGTGGAAATGGTTGGGAGGTGTGTGTTTTTCTCCAGTTAGTCTGGTTCCCATTTCTTGCAGTTCTTTGGTATGCACTCACATATCTGGTGATGTTGTATTAAAATATGGCCTTTGTTTTCAATTTTAAAAAATCCCCTTTGTTTTTTGAAAAAAGTAACCTGTTGATTTGGATCCAAATAATTTTCAAAAATTAATAAACCAAAGAGGAATGCTTTTAAAAAACCCAAGCAAAAAGCACATTCAACCAGAGCCTACGCTATGCATTTTCTAAGTAAATTGTCACAAGACCAGAATACTATAATATTTTATTTAGCTAGATACCTGGAAAGTATTTTCAAAATTAGCATTTTTTTTTCTTTTTATACCAGAGGTACAGAAGTTCCAGGTACATTTTTATACCTGTTATGTATATTTTTATCAAACATGCAAATTGATCAAGTAAAATACAAAAATAAAATCGCTTCTATGACAATCATAAGACAAAGACGATGTTTTCCCTAGTATCATACCATAAGCTCATATGGAGCTTTAAGTTAAGGCTACATACAGTTAGAATTCTGAAATGAATCAGAGGTATGACTCAACAACAGTGGATATTGATCTAGGAGTTCCCACTTTTAACTCAGTTCTGCTTCTGATGGTTTAATTTTGAGCAAGTGACAACTTCCCTGAGCTCATTCTGTTCTGCAAAGTGAGGGAAATAGTCTAGATCAACACTGTCCAATAGAACTTTCTGCAATAATGGAATATTCTCTGCTCTGTCCAATATAGTAGTCACTAGCCACATGTAGTGACTGAACACTTGAAATGCAATAGGTGTGACTAAATAACTGAATTTAAAATTTTGTTTCATTCTAATTAATTTAAATAGCCACATGTGGCTAATGGCTATATTGGATAGCAGAGGTCTAGACTCACTCTCATTCACTCACTTAGCAAGCATTCAAGTGCCTACAATCTGCCAAGCAAGCATCTGGCTAGGTGGGGAAGAACATCACAACATCTTTGTCTTGAAGGACTTAACTTGAAGAAAACTAAGTACTTGCTGGTACCTGTGCTTCAATAAGCATATGCAAAAAGCTCTGTGTACTCATAGAGGAGAGAGCAATAACCAGAAGGTATATCATCTCTAAGGTCCTCTCCAGCTCTAAAATTAAATAACTATAGATATATATGTATCTATATATCTACAGATATATATCTATATATGTATATCTATGTATATATATTAGATAGATACATATTTAGATAGATTTAAATGGATATATATTCATAAATATCTATGAATATACCTGTGCTATCCAATATTCTAATATATAAATATATTTAAATATATACATATATGAATGTATAAATGTAAATATATATTAAAATGTATAGTGATAGATATATATACATATCTATGTGTATCTATATCTATATATTTTAGAGCTATCTAGATATTTAGATAGCTCTAAAATATATACATAGATATACATATGTACATATGTATCTATCTGTATATTTTAATATATATTTATATATATTCATATATTTATATATTTAAACCTATTTATATTTTAATATATATTTATATGTATATATTTATATATTTAAATAGGTTTAAAATATTTTATATATATTTTAAACCTATTTAAATATATAAATATATACATTCAAATATATATTTTAATATTTATATGTATTTATGAATCTCTATGTACATGATATCTATCTATCTATCTGTCTATCTATCTATTTTTAAAATTAGAGAAGGAGGTCTCACTATATTGCCCAGGCTGGTCTTGAACTCGGGGCTTCAAGTGATTCTCCTGCCTCAGCCTCCCAAAGTGCTGGGATTAGAGGCATGAACCACTGTGACTGGCCAGCTCTAAAATTATATGAATTAAACTCAACAAAAATTTACTGAGCACCTGTTTTTGTGCAACTGTTTATCAGCTCAATGTATTGGTGCAGGATTATCACTCAGAGGGTAGTAGCTACACTCCTATCAGCACTCCTGTTGATTTATTGATTGATTCATTTAATATTTGGTGAGTGTTTATGTACCAAGCACTTCACTAGGCACACATGAAAAAAAATGAATTTTATGATGATTTCCAAGGTTCATAGTGAAACATCGACTTTAACACTATTTTTCAGGAAATGAATTACCAGATTCTGGGTTCACTTTGACCATATTTAAAACTGATGGTGTTTCAAATGTTATTTCAACTTTCTAGAGCCAAATCATCAGCATTTCCTAGTATTAGTAATAAATAAAGTGAAAATGAAAGAATTGGGTATATTTGGTCGTTAAAAACTATGCACATGCTTTACAATAGAATATATTGATTAAAGTAAATACTCTGAGATCTTTCTTAGAAAAGATTCTTTCATACTGTTACCTAGGTATAAATATTTATTCCTTTTCAATGTACTTGTTTTTTGCTGATGTCTAGCTACAGTATCAAGTACAGTATTTTTCTGTGTGTGAGATCATGTCTTCTTTTACATAAAACTGATGCGATGTTGTCTCTTATTTGTTGGATATACACATATTTATTTCTTCAACTATTTATTTAGTTGACCAGCATGCAAATATTGCTGTGCTATTTTGCACTATCAGAGTGCTATTCAATTAGAGAATACAAAAGCAAATAAGAGTTGGATCGTCTTCTTAAGGAGTTGGTAAAGAAAATAAGAAACAGAAGAAAGTTGAGAAAGAGGCTTTTTCAAAATGTCCTCCAGAGTACTTTGAAGGTGGAAGCAGTTACTTCCAAATGAGACATTAAGAAAAGGCTTTGCAGAGGATGTGGCACTGAGCTAGACCTTGAGCCTTGAAGGAAGTGTAGAATCTGCAACAGCAGAGAAGGAAGGAAAGGCCATTTCCGAGGCAGGAAAGCACGAAATTAGGGAGGAGAAGAATGTGAGTTAAAACAAAGGAAAAAATAGCTGTGAAAAAGTAGAGGAAAATCTGATTTTAAACATAGTTTGTGGCTAGATCCTGCTTTTAAATGCTAGGCTGGGGAGTCTAGACTTTATGTAAGGCGTTTGCGCAAGGGGATGAAAAATCAGACTTGTTCATTAGGAAAACTAATCTGGCAGAAGTATTTAAGTTATGTTGGGGTAGGGAGAGGCTAAATGCAGGGACCAGTTATTAGGCTAGTTATTACAGATGATAGGTTGCTATGAGGCCCTGAATTAGGATACTACCAGGAGATTAGAGAGGAGGGGGCTCACGAGGGGTTATTGTAAAAGTAGAATCAATAAGACCTGGCAACTTATGGCATATAGTAATAGAATAAGGAAAGAAGAAGTAAAAATGTCTCCAATATTGTACATCTTCATAAAAGGGGAGGAAGAGAAACAGGTTTAGATTGATGTAGAAAATATACTCTGTAGGGAAGAAAAATATTTTACATTCTGGTTGAACGTGTATATATATATTCAACTAACTTTAACTGATGCTAGTGATGAAAATGTGAAGTGCACTGGGGATATCTTGAATTTTTGCACTGTGATAGTAATCTGAGTAGCTGAGTTACTTATATTCAATGTTGTGTCTTTTATTATTTAAGTATATTTATGTTCTCTGATGAGTTGGATAAATCCCTCTTGTAACCTTAACCTGACCTTGGTTTAGCCAAGTGTCCGAAGTATATAGATTTTCTTACTGCATTCAAGATCTTTCAACAAGGAGATTCTTAAAATAGCACAAAAGATCTTTATCTTTAACAACAAAAAGTTTCCATCCATGGATGACCTTGATTTAAGCTTTTAGCTTATACGCTTTTTGAACACTTAAATTGAAGAGCTTTCTAGATTAAATCTGATGTGGTTAATATATTTAAAACAAATAGCCTGCAGACAATTACCGTCATAAAATGAAATATAATTTTTCAGTTGGAAAGCATAATTTTTATTCAACCTTTCTAAGAAGGAACATTCAGGTTTCAGTAGAATTGGTTAAAACAATGTTTTTAAGGGTTTAACAGTTGTTTTACTGGAGCATTTTCTCCAATAGGTGGATAGAGAAGATTTGTTATTACCAGTGAGTCTGTAAAAGACATAATGTCTCAAGCAGTACTTTACTCCATATCTATGGTTTTTCATTTTCAATCTAAAAAGAATTACAGTAGGAATATGCAGTAGGCCTATTTAGTATGATAATTATAATGCCATATTTAACTTTACTAATTTTTAACTCTCCTTTATATCTTAAGAGCCATCTTTCTAAAAGGCTATATATATATATATACACACACACACACACGTATATATATATATATACACGTGTATATATATATATACACACACGTATATATATATACACACACACACTTTTAAGTTCTAGGGTACATGTGCACAACTGCACAACATGCAAGTTTGTTACATAGGTATACATGTGCCATGTTGGTTTGCTGCACCCATTAACTCATCATTTGCATTAGGTATTTCTTCTAATGCTATCCCTCCCCAAGTCCCCCACCCTACAACAGGCCCCGGTGTGTGATGTTCCCCGCCCTGTGTCCAAGTGTTCTCCTTGTTCAATTTCCACCTATGAATGAGAACATGCAGTGTTTGGTTTTCTGTCCTTGTGATAGTTTGTTCAGAATGATGGTTTCCAGCTTCATCCATGTCCCTGCAAAGGACATGAACTCATCCTTTTTTATGGCTGCATAGTATTCCATGGTGTATATGTGCCACATTTTCTTAATCCAGTCTATCATTGATGGACATTTGGGTTGGTTCAAAGTCTTTGCTATTGTGAATAGTGCTGCAATAAACATACATGTGCATGTGTCTTTATAGTCACATGATTTATAATCCTTTGGGTATATACCCAGTAATGAGATGGCTGGATCAAGTGGTATTTCTAGTTCTAGATCCTTGAGGAATCGCCACACTGTCTTCCACAATGGTTGAACTAGTTTACACTCCAACCAACAGTGTAAAAGCATTCCTATTTCTCCACATCCTCTCCAGCATCTGTTGTTTCCTGGCTTTTTGATGATCGCCATTCTAACTGGTGTGAGATGGTATCTCATTGTGGTTTTGATTTGCATTTCTCTGATGACCAGTGATGATGAGCATTTTCTCATGTGTCTGTTGGCTGCATAAATGTCTTCTTTAGAGAAGTGTCTGTTCATATCCTTCACCCACTTTTTGAAGGTTTTTTTTTTTTTCTTGTAAATTTGTTTAAGTTCTTTGTAGATTCTGGATATTGGCCCTTTGTTAGATGGGTAGATTGCAAAAATATTCTCCCATTCTGTAGGTTGCCTATTCACTCTGATGGTCATTTCTGTTGCTGTGCAGAAGCTCTTTAGTTTGATTAGATCCCATTTGTCAATTTTGGCTTTTGTTGCCATTGCATTTGGTGTTTTAGTCATGAAGTCCTTGCCCATGCGTATGTCCTGAATGGTATTGCCTAAGTTTTCTTCTAGGGTTTTTATGGTTTTAGGTCTAACATTTAAGTCTTTAATCCATCTTGAATTAATTTTTGTATAAGGTGCATGGAGGGGATCCAGTTTCAGCTTTTTACGTATGGCTAGCCTATTTTCCCAACACCATTTGTTAAATAGGGAATCCTTTCCCCATTTGTTATTTTTGTCACGTTTGTCAAAGATCAGATGGTTGTGGATGTGTGGTGTTATTTCTGAGGCCTCTGTTCTGTTCCATTGGTCTATGTCTGTTTTGGTACTAGTACCATGCTGTTTTGGTTACTATAGCCTTGTAGTATAGTTTGAAGTCAGATACTGTGATGCCTCCAGCCTTGTTCTTTTTGCTTAGGATTGTCTTGGCAATGCGGGCTCTTTTTTGGTTCCATATGAGCTTCAGTTTTTCCAATTCTGTGAAGAAAGTCATTGTTAGCTTGATGGGGATGGCACTGAATCTGTAAACTACCTTGGGCAGTATGGCTATTTTCACAATATTGATTCTTTCTATCCATGAGCATTGAATGTTCTTCCATTTGTTTGTATCCTCCTTTATTTCGTCGAGCAGTGGTTTGTAGTTCTCCTTGAAGAGGTCCTTCACATCCCTTGTAAGTTGGATTCCTAGATATTTTACTATCTTTGTAGCTATTGTGAATGGGAGTTCATTCATGATTTGGCTCTCTGTTTGTCTGTTACTGGTGTATAGGAATACTTGTGATTTTGGCACATTGATTTTGTACCATGAGTTGCTGCTTCTCAGCTTAAGGAGATTTTGGCCTGAGATGATGGGGTTTTCTAAATGAACAATCATGTCATCTGCAAATAGGGACAATTTGACTTCCTCTTTTCCTAATTGAATACCCTTTATTTCATTCTCTTGCCTGATTTCCCTGGCCAGAACTTCCAACACTATGTTGAATAGGAGTGGTGAGAGAGGGCATCCCTGTCTTGTGCCAGTTTTCAAAGGGAATGCTTCTAGCTTTTGCCCATTCAGTATGATGTTGGCTGTGGGTTTGTCATAAATAGCTCTTATTATTTTGAGATGCATTCCATCAATACCTAGTTTATTGAGAGTTTTTAGCATGAAGGGCTGTTGAATTTTGTCAAAGGCCTCTTCTGCATCTATTGAGATAATCATGTGGTTTTTTGTCATTGATTCTGTTTATGTGATGGATTACCTTTATTGATTTATATATGTTTAACCAGCTTTGCATCCCAGGGATAAAGCTGACTGGATCGTGGTGGATAAGCTTTTTGATGTGTTGCTGGATTCGGTTTGCCAGTATTTTATGGAGGATTTTCATACCGATGTTCATCAGGGATATTGGTCTAAAATTCTCTTTTTTTTTTGTTGTGTCTCTGCCAGGCTTTGGTATCAGGATGATACTGACCTCATAAAATGAGTTAGGGAGGATTCCCTCTTTTTCTATTGATTAGAATAGTTTCAGAAGGAATGGTACCAGCTCCTCTTTGTACCTCTGGTAGAATTCGACTGTGAATCTGTCTGATCCTAGACTTTTTTTGGTTGGTGGGCTATTGATTATTGCCTCAATTTCAGAGCCTGTTATTGGTGTATTCAGAGATTCAACTTCTTCCTCGTTTAGTCTTGGGAGGGTGTATGTGTCCAGGAATTTATCAATTTCTTCTAGATTTTCTACTTTATTTGCATAGAGGTGTTTACATTATTCTCTGATGGTAGTTTGTATTTCTGTGGGACCAGTGGTGATATCCCCTTTATCATTTTTTATTGCATCTATTTGATTCTTCTCTCTTTTCTTCTTTATTAGTCTTGCTAGCGGTCTACCGAATTTTCTTGATCTTTTCAAAAAACCAGCTCCTGGATTCGTTGATTTTTTGAGGGTTTTTTTGTGTCTCTATCGCCTTCAGTTCTGCTCTGATCTTAGGTATTTCTTGCCTTCTGCTAGCCTTTGAATTTGTTTGCTCTTGCTTCTCTAGTTCTTTTAATTGTGATGTTAAGGTGTCTATTTTAGACCTTTCCTGCTTTCTCTTGTGGGCTTTTAGTGCTATAAATTTCCTTCTATACACGGCTTTTAATGTGTCCCAGAAATTCTGGTATGTTGTGTCTTTGTTCTCATTGATTTCAAAGAACATCTTTATTTCTGCCTTCATTTCATGATTTACCCAGTGGTCATTCAGGAGCCGGTTGTTCAGTTTCCATGTAGTTGTGTGGTTTTGAATGAGTTTCTTAATCCTGAGTTCTAATTTGATTGCAGTATGGTCTGAGAGACAGTTTGTTGTGATTTCTGTTCTTTTACATTTGCTGAGGAGTGTTTTACTTCCAACTGTGTGGTAAATTTTGGAATAAGTGCGATGTGGTGCTGAGAAGAATGTATATTCTGTTGATTTGGGGTGGAGAGTTCTGTAGATGTCTATTAATTCCACTTGGTGCAGAGCTGCGTTCAAGTCCTGGATATCCTTGTTAACCTTCTGTCTCGTTGACCTGTCTAATATTGACAGTGGGGTGTTAAATTCTCCCATTATTATTGTATAGGAGTCTAAGTCTCTTTGTAGGTCTCTAAGGACTTACTTTATGCATCTGGGTTCTCCTGTGTTGGGTGCATATATGTTTAGGATAGTTAGCTCTTCTTGTTGAATTGATCCCTTTACCATTATTTAATGGCCTTTCTGTCTCTTTTGATCTTTGTTGGTTTAAAGTCTGTTTTATCAGAGACTAGGATTGCAACCCCTGCTTTTTGTTGCTTTCCATTTGCTTGGTAGATCTTCTTCCCTCCCTTTATTTTGAGCCTGTGTGTGTGTCTCTGCATGTGACATGGGTCTCCAGAATACAGCACACTGATGGGTCTTGACTCTTTATCCAATTTGCCAGTCTGTGTCTTTTAATTGGGGCAGTTAGCCCGTTTACATTTAAGGTTAATATTGTTATGTGTGAATTTGATCTTGACATTATGATGTTAGCTGGTTATTTTGCCCGTTAGTTTATGCAGTTTCTTCCTAACATCGATGGTCTTTACAATTTGGCATGTTTTTGCAGTGGCTGGTACCAGTTGTTCCTTTCCATTTTTGGTGCTTCCTTTAGGAGCTCTTGTAAGGCAGGCCTGGTGGTGACAAAATCTCTCAGCATTTGCTTGTCTGTAAAGGATTTTATTTCTCCTTCACTTATGAAACTTAGTTTGGCTGGATATGAAATTCTGGATTGAAAATTCTTTTCTTTAAGAATGTTGAATATTGGCCCCCACTCTCTTCTGGCTTATAGAGTTTCTACCAAGAGATCTACTGTTAATCTGATGGGCTTTCCTTCGTGGGTAACCCGACCTTTCTCTCCGGCTGCCCTTAACGTTTTTTCCTTCATTTCAACCTTGGTGAATCTGACAATTACATGTCTTGGGGTTGCTCTTCTCGAGGAGTATCTTTGTGGTATTCTCTGTATTTTCTGAATTTGAATGTTGGCCTGCCTTGCTAGGCTGGGGAATCTCTCCTGGATAATATCCTTAAGAGTATTTTCCAACTTGGTTCCATTCTCCCCATCACTTTCAGGTACACCCATCAGATGTAGATTTGGTCTTTTCACATAGTCCCATATTTCTTGGAGGCTTTGTTCATTTCTTTTTACTCTTTTTTCTCTAAACTTTTCTTCTTGCTTTATTTCATTAATTTGATCTTCAATCACTGATACTCTTTCTTCCACTTGATCGAATTGACTACTGAAGCTTGTGGATGAGTCACATAGTTCTCATGCCATGGTTTTCAGCTCCATTAGGTAATTGAAGGTCTTCTTAACACTGTTTATTCTAGTTAGCCATTCGTCTAATCTTTTTTTTCAAGGTTTTTAGCTTCATTGCAATGGGTTCGAACATCTTTGTTTAGCTCAGAGAAGAGCTCACCAACCTTCTGACGCCTAATTCTGTCAACTTGTCAAAGTCATTCTCTGTCCAGCTTTATTTTGTGGCTGGAGAGGAGCTGCAATCCTTTGGAGGAGAAGAGGTTCTCTGGTTTTCAGAATTTTCAGCTTTTCTGCTCTGGTTTCTCCCCATTTTTGTGGTTTTATCTACCTTTGGTCTTTGATATTGGTGACATACAGATGGGGCTTTGGTGGATGTCCTTTTTGTTGATGTTGATGCTATTCCTTTCTGTTAGTTTTCCTTCTAACAGTCATGTCCCTCAGCTGCAGGTCTGTTGGAGTTTGCTGGAGGTCCACTCCAGACCCTGTTTGCCTGGGTATCACCAGCAGAGACTACAGAACAGCAAATATTGCAGAACAGCAAATATTGCTGCCTTATTCTTTATCTGGAAGCTTCATCCCAGAGGGTAACCTGCCTTTATGAGGTGTCAGTCGGCCCCTACTGGGAGGTGTCTCCCAGTTAGGCTACACAGGGGTTAGGGACCCATTTTAGGAGGCAGTCTGTCTGTTCTCAGAGCTCATACACCATGCTGGGAGAACCATTGCTCTCTTCAGAGTTGTCAGACAGGGATGTTTAAGTCTGCAGAAGTTTCTGCTGCCTTTTGTACAGCTATGGCCTGATCCCAGAGGTGGAATCAACAGAGGCAGTAGGCCTTGCTGAGCTGTGGTGGGCTCTGTAAAAGGCTATGTTTTGTTTGTTAGGTTGTTTGAGGGACAGGAGGGCCAAATCTTAAGGTATGTTGAGACACCCAGTATCATTTTCTTGCTTTGGCATGCTTCCAAATACTAAGAAAAGATGGGAGGTTGCTATGTGGGAACAGGAAGACTGCTGCATGCTTGGCAAGTAAGTTTGGCCAAAGGAGATTGTAGCAGAATCTCACCCTGATGCTTTTAATCCATCAGGATGCAAGTAAAGCAAGAAAGCAAATGAACAGACAAACCAACACAACAACAAAATGTTAAAACAATAATTGTGGATGATAAAAAGAGGAAATACTCCTCTCAGTGACGTGTAGGAAATGAAGCTGAGATAAATGCAGAAACAACTTACTTAAAAGCAAGTTTTATCAAAATTATTCAGTGTTTGGCTTCAATTTTTGTCTTTACTTTTCGTGCAGAAGTGATTTCTTAACATATAGCTTAGCTAATCAAGCACCTTCATTTGTGGAACCCCGTTTTCAGGCTAAGTATTTTGATCTTGCCCTAATATGATAAGCCTGGGCTATAGTATGAATCATGTTGCTGCCTTCAAGATAGAAGTTGTTAGTAAGAGAGGGATATAGTGGTTATGTGGAGTAGAGGGGGCAAGGGCAGGAGGAAAGGGCTCCATCTGTCTTTGCTGATTATAGTGACATTAAGTATTGAAGAATTCAGCTGTCCTTTAATTTACCCTGTAGGTGTATTCCTGAAAAGTTGTATATAAACTGATTTATTTTGGTTGTTAATCAAATCTGAATGACTACATCGTATTTTCAGAATTATTTTTATTTCATATTGATTTGTAATTGGAAGCGGTTTTTAATACTTTCATTCTGAGTTTCTCTGTTATTTCTTACCTCTCACGCAGTTAAGGCCTGCTTTGTAAATACCAATACATATTTATTGGTTATGACTTTAAAAATTCCTTTAATGTGAAAAATGGCCCTTTCCTCTACTTTCTTAAAACACTGAAAATCTGGAATTCTGTAATAATAATAATGTAGCAAATATTTATTGAGTACCTACAATGTATTATACTATGCATTGTTCTAGTCTAAGAACTTCATGATTCATTTATTTAAGCCTCGCACTCTATGAAACAGATGATATTATTCTTCCATTATACAGATGAAAAAACTGAGGCACAGAGAGATCAGGCATCTCTCCCAGGGTTACCCAGTCAATAAATGACAGAATGCTTGTATGTCAGGGTTTCCTAAATGTGGCTCGTAACTGTGATTGAGTCGAACTTGGAAGGTTTTATGATCATTTGTTTATAATCCATTAATCAATTTGTTTATTTAACAAATACGTATTGAGTTCCCACTCATTGGTAATGACTCTTCTATGCACTGAAGAAACAGCAATGGACAAGGCAAACAAAATTCCTGCATTCATGAAGCTTCCATTCTGGCAAGTGAGATGATATTTAAACAAAGAAGCAAATATGTAATATCAAATAGTAATAACTTCAATGAAAAAAATAAAATAGAGTAAGAGTCAGGGCAGGGACAGTGGGAGGAGGCAAGGTGCTATTTTTGATAGACTGGACACGCCTTCTCAAGGATGTCTGAATGAAGTGTAGCACAAAGCCATAAGTAGATGGTAGAACAGAGTTCCAAGCAGGGAAATAGCAAATACAAAGGTCCTGAGGCAGGAATGAGCTTGCTTCTTTCAAGGAACAATAAGAAGATTTGAGAAGAGTGTGCAGTGGAAAGTGTGGTAGAAAATGAAGTCAGAGCAGCCAAGAAGCAGGAGGCCATGAAAAAATGTTTGAATTTTTTTGAGTGTATTGGAGTGTACAAAGGTTTTGAACAGGGAAGTGGCGTTATTTGATTTGAATTTTAAAAAGTTCACTCACCCTAGATGTTGTGTGAAGAACTCATTATATGGACATCAGCTATCACTGGATGAGATATGATGGTGGCTTAGATTCATCTGCTCACATGTGGAAGACTGTGGGAGGAGGTTTTTGGAGAGAAATAAAGAGTTCTGTTGTGTACATGTTAAACTTAAGGAATTTTTAGACAGCCAAGTAGAGACTTTGAGGAGGCAGTTGAATATAGAAATCCAGAACTTCACTGGAATTAATAGCTCTGGAGATAAAAATGTGGAAGTTGTCAATGGATAGATGTATTAAAAGCCTGGGACCAAATGTGATCATCTGGAGGTGAATATAAATAGAAAAGAGAGTCCACTATTCCTATCAAACTACTAACTTCATTTTTCACAGAAATAAAAAAAGTTATTCTAAAATTTGTATGGAACCAGAAAAGAGCTCACATAGCCAAAGCATCCTAAGCAAAAAGAACAAAGCCAGAGACATCACATTACCTGACTTCAAACTGTACTGCAAGGCTACGGTAACTAAAAAAAGCATGATACTGGTACAAAAATAGAAAATCGCCAATGGAAGGAACAGAATAGAGAACCCAGAAATAAAGCCACACATCTACAGCTAGTAAGCAATGGGAAAAGGACTCTATTCAATAAATGGTGTTGGGATAACTGGCTGTCCATATGCAGAAGAATGAATCTGGACCCCTATCTCTTACCATACACAAAGATTAACTCAAGATGGATTAAAGACTTAAATGTAAGACCTGAAACTATTATAGAAGAAAACCTAGGAAATATCCTTCTCAACATCAGCCTTGGCAAAGAATTTATGGCTAAGTCCTCAAAAGCAATTGCAATTAAAGCAAAAATTGACAAGTGGGACCTAATTAAACCAAGGAGCTTCTGAATAGAAAGAGAAACTAACGACAGAGTAAATAGACAACCTAGGGAATGGCAGAAAATATTTGCAAGCTATGTATCTGACAAAGGTCTAATATTCAGAATCTATAAGGAACTTAAATTAACAAGCAAAAAACAACCCCATTAAAAATGGGCAAAGGACAGGAACAGACACTTCTTAAAAAATATATACAAGCAGCCAATGAACATGAAAAAATGCTCATCACTAATATCAGAGAAATACAAATCAAATCCACGATGAGATACCATCTCACCCTGTCAGAATGGGTTTGGTTAAAATGCCAAAAAATAGCAGATATTGTTGGGGCTATGGAGAAAAGGGAATGCTTATACATTGTTGCTGGGAATGCAAATTTGTTCAGCCTCTGGGGAGAGCAGTTTGGAGATTTCTCAAAGAAATAAGAGTTGAACTACTATTCAAGCAAGCAATCACATTACTGAGTTTATACCCAAAGGAAAATAAATCATTCTACCAAAAAGACACATGCACCTGTATGTTCATTGCAGCACTGTTCACAATAGCAAAGACATGGACCCCACCCAGGTGCCCATCAACAGTGGATTGGATAAAGAAAATGTGGCATTAATACTAATATACCATGGAGTACTATGCAGCCATAAAAAAGAATGAAACCATGTTCTTTGCAGCAACATGGATGCAGCTGAAGTAATGCAGAAACAGAAAATCAAATAACACATGTTCTCACTTACAAGTGGCAGCTAAACATGGGGTACACATGGACATAAAGAGGAGAACAATAGACACTTGAAAATATAAGAATGGGAAAGGAGGGGGGCAAGGGTTGAAAAAATGCCTATTGGGTTCTATGCTCACTTCCTGGGTGATGGGTTTAATCATACTCCAAACCCCAGCATCATGCAACATGCCTTTCTAACAAACCTGTGTGTGTACCCTGGAATCTAAAATAAAAATTGAAAAAAACAAAAGAAAGAAAAGAGAGCCCAGGATGCAATGAAATATATTTAATATCTGTGAATATTCTCAAAGCTTCCTCTTCCCATCACAAATAATAGCCATTGATGATCATTGTCTAGATTCGTGAATTCATTAGGGTTTAATATAGTGGTAATCTAATTCTGTCATTCTTTCTTCAATTTACTTGCTGGAATACTTCTATAAGAGAAAATTCAATGACTTAACCTAATAACAGTTTGTTTTTTTGCTCAAACAATAGTCCAGTGAGGCCGCTGCTGATGTCTTGACTATACTGGACTCTCCCCTCTAAGCACTAACTCAGATCACTTTCCTCTTGTAATTCTATGCTCTTTTGGGTCTTTTGAATCTTCTCTATTAAGTTGGTGAATGGAAAAAAAGAATGGGGGATCAGACATGGCAAGATTTTGCAGGCCAGGCCTAGAAGTATTCTTTTTCTACCTACATTCCATTGACTACAACAGTCAGATGGCTGTACCTAACTGCAAGGGAGGCTGGGATATGTAGTTCAACTGTATGTCCTGGAGGAAAGCAGAAATAATTTGGTAAATCGTTAACCAGTTTCTGGCCATATGGCAATAAACTTGAAAATACACAATCACACATTTACAATTTGTGGTAAATGCTGTAATGTAAAATAATATATATGAATGAGAATAGTTGGCTGGGGGTGGAGAGCTATAATACTTCAGGAAAGTCCTTTGCTATGAGATAATATTTAAGCTGAGACCTAACAAATGAGGACAAGAGTGGTAGGAGAAAGAATGTTCTAGGCATGTATGAAGGTCCTGAGGTAGGAAAGAGCTTAGAGAATCCAAGGACCTACAAGAAGACCCATGCAGCTAAAGCTGAAAAAGAGAGTTATGAAACAAGGCTAGACAGGTAGGCAAGGCCCATATCATGCAGTGCTCCAAAGAACATGGTAAAGAGTTAGCATTTAATAGCAATAGCAGTGGAAGGACATAATATGATTAGTGTTTTTTTAGCATTTAATGCTAATGGCAATGGAAAGGCACGATCTGGTTAGTATTTCTAACAGAATGTTAAAATAGGATTCTTCCTGACTCACCACAGCTGAGGGCCTAATTACCCCCACATTTCAAAGTGCAGTGAGTCGGATCATGTATAGCAGAATTATGGAAGAGGTGCTAAAACCACTTCTGTGGATCTTCACCCGTTTGCCTATCTTAAGGCTATATAGGAACTAAAATTGAAAAGGCCAAGGAGATAGTTGAGATTTGGAAATTCCCATTGAGAGAATCTCCAATGCATCGTGTCTTCCCTACAACCCCATGAAAGATTGGTAGGACAGGTATTTTTACCTTGCCTCAGGTGTGCTAGTGAGGGATGCTCCAAGGAGACCATATGGAAGGTTTGATTTGTAGCCTATGGAGTCCATGGGTCACAGAAATACCCGGTAAATAGCTTACTGTCATCAAAGTAAGAAACTGCATTTGGAAAGTTAACTGGTATTGAGAGTTTCATTGGCAGCTCCAAGGTATGAAATCCTTGGCAGGAATATATACATGTGGTCATTTAAAAGGGAATCATGCTTAAGAGACCTTCTGCCCACACCAGACAACCTTAGCAGAAAGAGGCTGGAGATGTCTTCAGATTCAGTTCACATGTCAAGCTGATCGTGGGGCTGGAGTGGATGTGTAAGCATCCAGCTAAGGTCGAGGCTTTGCCTATTTCAGTGAGCTCCAATCAGAGGAACTTACAGGGACTATCTAGGCTGCGTTTAAAAAAAAAAAAAAGGAGATCGAGACCATCCTGGTTAACACGGTGAAACCCCGTCTCTACTAAAAAATACAAAAAATTAGCCAGGTGTGGTGGCGGGCACCTATAGTCCCACCTACTCGGGAGGCTGAGGCAGGAGAATGGCATGAACCCAGGAGGCAGAGCTTGCAGTGAGCCCATGCGCCACTGCACTCCAGCCTGGGTGACAAAGCGAGACTCTGTCTAAAAAAAAAAGTCCTGAGAGCAAGAGTCAGCTTTAAACACCTGCCACCTGCCACGGCCACCTGCAACGGCCAGAGTCTAAAAAAAAAAAAAGTCCTGAGAGCAAGAGTCAGCTTTAAACACCTGCCACTGCCACTGCCACAGCCAACCTTGGCTGGCTGAAGTGGCTGAGACAATGAAGAGGAGGAGGCCAGGAGAGAGGAGCCAATCCCACCACAAAGGCTGCCAGCCCAAGCAGGTTTGGGGTTTGGATGGGTGGTGGGGAGAAAGTATTAACTGTACTGAAGTTCAGAAGTTCAACCAACACATTGAACTGGGCATTTTTATTATTGAAATGAGACTATTTGCGACTAAAAGAGAATTTGTATTAACTGAGAGTGCCAAAAAAATGTCAAGGGACTTGCCCCAGGCGCCAGGAAAGAACCTGTCCTGCAGAGCCGGTTTGATCAGGCTGTTGGGAAGAAAAGAATAGAAGTTGTTTTCTGTTCTCACTTCAAGGTTTCTGGTTCTGTATAAAAGTTACTTGTTTAAACAATCACACTGGTTGCTGTGTGGAAATCAGACCAGAGGATGGCAGGTGTGAATACAAAGGGTCAGTGAGGAGGGGACAGCTGGCTCCTCCACTTCCTAGCTGTGTGATGTTGGGAAAGTCAGTTCAATTCTCTGTGCATCAGTTTCTTCATCTTAAAGTGGTGCTAGAATGCTTTATAGGGTTATTGAGAAGAATAAATCAGCTAATGCATTTAAAGCACTTAGAGGGGTACCTGACCCATAATAAGGATTATAAGGTGTTTGCTACTATTTTTATTTAAAAATTCTGATTGTAGCATTGTAAGCCCCAATGTAAGCCCCAATGTAAGACAGTGTTGACTTGGACTGCCTTTAACCAGAGAGTGTGAAAAAGCTCATGATGTATTTTAGAATGATATTCAACAGGGCTTTGTGGGGGATGATTTGATACGGAGACTGAGGTAGAGGGAGAGGACAAGAATCACTCCCAGGGTTCTGGTTTGGACATCTGGATGGAATTGAGATGACTGAGGTTGAGGAGGACAAGAATGGTATGCAATCTTAATAGAGATTCCTGGTTACTGATGCTTTAAAAGCTATGCATTTTATTTTATTTTTTAGAGACAGCGTCTCACTGTTATCTGGGCTGGAGTGCAGTGATGCAATCATAGTTCACTGTAGCCTCAAGCTCCTGGGCTCAAGTGATCCTGCCACCTCACCCTCTAGAGTAGCTGGGACTACCGGTGTGTGCACATGTCTGGCTAATTTTTGCATTTTTTAAATTGTAGAGATGGGTTCTCACTATGTTGCCAGGCTGGTCTTGAACTTCTGGACTCAAGCCATCCTCCCGCCTCGGCCTCCCAAAGTGTTGGAATTACAGACATGAGCCACTGTGCCTGGCCAAAAGTCTGTGGTTTAATAGCATTGAAAGCTCTGAGCATCACGGGAGTGATTTTTCTGAAATGTAAAGGCTCTAAAACAAAGTACTTGTTTTGCTTGGTCACCTCTGATCCTTTGTCCCACTCTTTTAGATAATGGTGTGGGGGGAGTCTAGGTAATTATAGGCAATCAGTCCTTGCCTATAATAAACACTGTTAGAAAATAAATGGCATAATGTTAACAGTTCTAAAACTAAAGTTATTGTATTTGACAGATGTCTTCTAAAATTATTGTATGTCTAATAAATTTAGTAAAAAATATATTTATCCAGTGGGGACTGCAATACAGGCCTTTTTTTTCAAAAGCACACACATAAATGTACGGATAAAATTTTAGTACTTATGTTTTAAATACCTTGAATGGCTTGTCACCTTACCTTTGCTATTGTAAGTTGATCTTTGAAACTAGGTAACAGCCTGATTCCCATCCTAAAGATATGCTGTGGAGATATAGAAACACTGTCCTTTGATATTAATTCCCTGTTTTTTTCCCTACCCTCCTGGGATAGAGTGTTGAGAATCAGAATTTCTCTTTCACCTGAGGTCTTGCCAAAAGCTGTCTTTGTTACCCCCTCCTGGCTTGCTAGGGGTTGTGGAAGAGCATTTATATTAGATGCTAGGGCTGACCAATGAATAAGTGGCTGAGGGCCATTTTTAGTCTCAGTCTTTAAATTTTGTAGAAACTATAAAAGTGACTCAAATAACTCTTTGTAGATTTGCATATCCCCTCATCAGAACTTTCCTCTTAGTTGTCTTTTTTGACAGCACTCCACTAGGAAAGGCTGGGTCCTTCAGGGCTCTGTGATTGGGAAGAGCAGGGTGTTCTCTGAGACCCTGGTGTCCGTGGTCACACCACCCACCTGGCCTGGGGCCTCATCTGGCTTAATGACTACAGTATTCTTGATGTAGCAAGTATTCTTTTAGGTAAAAATAATAAATCTGCAGTTTAGTGACAGATGTTTGGTTTGGCATGTTACTCTTGCTTTTGGCAAACTCATACAATGGCGAAGCCAATCCACATGATCCAGAAGGGAGAAAATAAGATCAAATGTTAAAATACTATACTAATCCCCTAGCAGATAACAGATGGATGGGAGAGGAGGCCTTGGCTTTCAAACAGTGACTATCTTAGATAATAGAGGAAAAATTTGAAATCCATACAGGTACATATCAGGGAGTTAAAGTGCCTAAAACCAAATGTTTAATGTTATTATATCTCCTTTTATTTTTATAGCCATAGTGATCTACTGGTAACATCAGCTTTGAAAATTTCCAAGGCCAACGTCATCTCAGTTATGAGGTATGGTACTTTGGGGAATCTATTGGATGTTTGTTTACGTACTAGAGTGAACCTAGAACTTATTTTTAAATAAGTTTAAAAAGAACTTATTTTTAAATAAAGCTTATTCCTTTGCTTCTTTAAAAATGTATTTTCTAAAGTCAGCTGATTAGCAAAAAAATTGAAATAAAATTTATTGTCTTTTAATTTTCATCAAAGTAATATGTATACATAGTAAAAATAAGGTAGTGCTGAGGAGTTTATACTGAAAAACAACAGCTGTCTGCCACACTTCCCAATCCCACTTTTCAGAGGAAAACCACCTCCCTTTTTTGATTAAAAAAAATTGCATTTTTTTTTTGAGACAGGGTTTTACTCTGTTGCCCAGACTGGAGTGCAGTAGTGTGACCATGGCTCACTATAGCCTTGACCTTCCAAGCTCAATGGATCCTCCCCCTCGGCCTTCTGGGTACTGGGACTACAGGAGTGTGCCCCTGTGCCTGGCTAATTTTTTCATTTTTTGTAGACACAGGGTTTCACTGTGTTGCCCAGGCTGGTCTTGAACTCCTGGGTTCAAGCGATCCTCCCACTTCTGCCTCCCAAAGTGCCAGGATTATAGGTGTGAGCCACCGTGCCTGGCCAAGATTAAAATTTTAATCACTGATTTTTATCCCTTTATTCCTTTAAACTGCCTTCTGCAAAGTTACAACTGCAAGTAATTTGGTGTGTATCTTTCAAGACTTTATTTCTATGTGTTGTACTTATTCTCTATGATAAAAACAAGGATTTAGCTACCCTCTCCCAGTTTTTGATAGTTATTATTATAGTTTTATTCTTGGTTGCTTTTATACCTTTAAATAATACACTTAAACCTCTAGCTTTTGTCCCATCAGCCATATATAATACCTCTTGATGCCCAAGCTGTATTTATATAATCATGATTATTTATTGGGTACTTACTTACTTACTATGGTGACAGGCACTGTTCTAAGTGCTCAGTGAATGAAACAGAGCTCTCAGGCTCATTGGCACTTACATGGTAGTTGGGGGTAGGGTTGTTCAGATACAGAAATTATATAGTAGACATCGATACATTCAACATAGAAAAAAAGTAAGACAGGAAAAGATAGTTCAGGAGTCTGGAAAGTGGGGATAATAATTTTAAATCGGGTGGTCAGATTTAACTTCACTGAGAGATGACATTTGAGGAGACGCAAAGGCAAGGAGGATATTATTCACGCGAGCATTTTAGGGAAGAGAGTTCCAGGCAGAGGCAACAGCAAAGGCCCCAAGGAAAGAGCATGCCTGGCACATTCAAGGATTGCAGGTGGCTAGTAGGGCTAGAATGGAGTGAGCAAAGGGCAGCGTGGTGGAGGATGAGGTCAGAGAGATAACAGGGTGAGATGATATAGGGCCATGTGGATCAATATAAATAATTTTTGCTTTTACTTTGGGTACAATGAGAAGCCATTGCAAGGTTTTGAGCAGAGGAGTGACACGGTCTGACTTGTGGATTTGTATAGCTTCCATGCTGAGAACTGTAGGAAGGCATAGGGGGAGGTAGGGGAGTAGTCGGGAGGCTCTTACAGTCATCAAGACAGAGATACGGGTAGTACTGATCAGGAGGTACTCGTGGAGTTGGTGAGAAGAGGTCACATTCTGGAGATACGCTGATGAGACTATTGGCCCTTTTCTCCTTTCTTCCACCTTCTACCCTTCCACCTACCATAATATTCTGTCAAGTGTGTGTGTGTGTATATATATATATATATATATTTTTTTTTCCTTTTGAAACAGGGTCTTGCTCTATTACCCAGGCTGGAGCACAGTGGCATGATCTTGGCTTACTGCAACCTCCACTTCCTGGGCTCAAGCAATCCTCCTGCCTCAGCTTCCCAAATAGCTGGGACTACAGGCAAGTTCCACCATGCCTGGCTAATTTTTGTATTTTGTATAGAGATGAGGTTTCAGCATGTTGCCCAGGCTGGTCTCGAACTCCTGAGCTCAGGTGATCCGCCCACCCTGGCCTCCCAAAGTGTTGGGATTCCAGGCATGAGCCATCAGGTCTGGCCTAGACTTTTGTTTTTATGTTTTCAGAGTTAATGCTAACTTCTTTCTTTATTGTAACCCATCTTTTATGTGTTGCTTAGTTTGATTTTGGAAGTTAAAAATCAACATAACCCCCCAATTTATGTTATTATGACTATTTAATTAATATTCATTTCATAGGCAAATAATATGCCAAAATTACACTTCTTTTTTTATAGGTCCAAGACCATGACCTCTGGGCTCTTTGAAGAAGGATATTCTAGAGTCTAAATTAAATAAATTCTCTTTTATAATTACAGAAATTGCTGAAAATTGTGCCACATTTTAGCTGGCTTCATATTTGTATCTTGACTTTTCTATATAATTCTTGTTTTTTGGGCCGGGTGCGGTGGCTCAAGCCTGTAATCCCAGCACTTTGGGAGGCCGAGACGGGCGGATCACGAGGTCAGGAGATCGAGACTATCCTGGCTAATACGGTGAAACCCTGTCTCTACTAAAAAAATACAAAAAACTAGCTGGGCGGGGTGGTGAGCGCCTATAGTCCCAGCTACTCGGGAGGCTGAGGCAGGAGAATGGCGTAAACCGGGAAGCGGAGCTTGCAGTGAACTGAGATCCGGCCTCTGCACTCCAGCCTGGGCAGACGGAGACAGACTCCGTCTCCAAAAAAAAAAAAAAAAAAAAAAAAAAAAAAAAATTCTTGGTTTTTTTTCCCCCTGGAATTTCCAATTATCTTTCTTTCATCTTGCTGAGAGAAGAAACATGTTTTCTTTGCCATGTCACTGATATCATCTATTTCCACGGTCATGCTATTTTTTGTGTAAACTACATTTCATTTTTCTTCCCAAAGATAGTATCAATGTTATACTTGAGACCCACTGACTCCCTCTTCTGATTTAGATTGTTCTGTAAACCCCATGCATAGCTGTCACTCCGAAATGACTTTTCATTCTACTCCTGGGCGAGTTCTACTCTTTCTTGTATTCCATATCTTCCTTTTTGTTGGTTTGCACTTCACTTCTCTGGAATATCTCCAAAAGTATCTTCATAAGAAAAAACAGATGGGAGATGAAATTTCTGAGTACTTGAAAAATCTGAAAATGTCTTTAGTATGCCTTCACACTGATTTATAGTTAGGTGGAGTACAACATTCTATATTCAAACATTTTTTCCCTTAAGAACTGTGAAGGAATTGTTCCACTGTCTTTAGCATGGAGTGTTACTAAAAAGAAGCTTGGGCCGGGCACGGTGGCTCACGCCTATAATCCTAGCACTTTGGGAGACTGAAGTGAAAGGATCATTTGAGCCCAGGAGTTCACAACCAGCCTGGGCAACATGGCAAAATCCTGTCTTTACAAAAAATACCAAAACTGGGTGTTGTGGCTCATGCTTGTAGTCCTAGCTATGCAGGAGGCTGAGGTGAGCAAGACCCTGTCTTGGAAGAAAAAATAAAAAGAAGCAGCAGCTTGATGCTGTTGTATTATTGTTCCTTGGTAGGTGACCTTTATTCTCTTCCTCTCTAGAGTCTTCCCATGTTCATTGCAACACTATTCACAATAGCCTAGATGTGGAAACAACCTACATGTCCATTGATAGATAAATGGATCAAGAAACTTTGGTATATACATAAAATGGAATATTATTCAGTCATAAGAAAGGAAATCCAGTCATTCGTGACAACATGGATGAATCTGGAGGACATTACGCTAAGTGAAATAAGCTAGTTGTCCATTTCTGTGGCAGGGAGTAGAATGGTGGCTGCCAGGGACTGAGGGAGGGGGAAATGGAGAGGGCTGTCCAGTGGGTGTGAAGGTTCAGTTATGCAAGATGATTAAGTTCTAGATGTCTGCTGTATAGCATTGTGTTTACAGTTAATAGTACTGTAAACTTAAATTTTTTTCAGAAGGTAGGTCTTATGTGTTCTTACCACAGTGAAGAAAGTAATTAATTAACTTAAAAATCTCTTAATATTTAATGTTCCAAGATTTCATAATGTGGTGTCTAGTTGATCTTTTTTTCATTCATTTTGCCTGGCACTCATTTACGCCCTTCACTGGTAATAGTTACATCTTTCTTTAACTCTTGATGAGACATATATACATATATAGTGTGTGTGTGTGTACCCACATACATACTATAGCTTTAAAAGATATTTCATTCCTTGTTTTTTTCTTTTTGGAACTTCTATTTGCTGGATATAGGATCTTCTGGATTTATTCTCTTTGTTTCATCTTTCTTCTGACATTTTCTCTCTTTTCATCTTTTGCTTTATGTTGTAGAGGTTCTAGGCTGTCTTTCAACCCTTCTGATTTTTAAAATGTCAGCAATTATATGCTTAATTTCCAAGAACTCTTTCTTCTTTTGGATTTTTATTTTGGTTTGTGTGTGTGAAGTCAGGATAGGGTGTAGGAGTATCCAATCGTAGTTTCTTGGAAGCAGTATCTTTTCAAATGTCTCTGAGATCACTAATTAAAAATTTAATTTTTTCTATTCCATAGATAATCTCTGTTCTTTTCTTAGGATAAATACTGTTTATCTTGGTCTTTCTCTTTTATGTTGCTTGTTTTCTTTCTTGTGATCTTTAGTTGTCCATCATATTTCAGAATGAGACTTCTAAGTAACTTTTAGGAGTTTCTTACTGTGATATATACAAGTCTGTTTTCCCATGGGATATCTGCCAGTAGTTGGGAGCTCTGTGTACATGGGCGGTGGACCCGGGGTGGCGGGGGGATTGGTGCGGATAATTGATTGTGGTAATGCTAGTTATATAAATTTCAATGGCTTTACATAACAGATGTTTGTTTCTCATCTGTATTGTGGTCCAGTGCTTGACTGGCAGGTGGCTTCTTGCATGTGGTGATTCAGAGACCCAGGCTCTTTCGCCTGGCACTACTAGCATCTCTGCAGGCTTTGGTGCCTTCTGCCTCTGGCTGGCAGAAGAGTAAATAAGAAAGTGCAAAGGCACATCTACTTTCTTAAAAGCCCTGGCCTGTAAGTGATACATATCACTTCTACTTATATCCCATGTAGCTAAATGACTATATTGGAATGCAAGCGAGGCTGGAAAATATAGTCCCTGGCCTGGAAGTTACCTCCCACAAGAGGCATCACAGTAAGGAATGAGGAACACAAATTTTTGTCACTCACTTCTAGCCATTGCTTTTGAAAATAGACTTATCCACTAGTCGTGTTCATTCTAGAGTTAGAATGCTGGAGCCTTTTAGTTTTTGGGGGGAGGAATGGTGTTACAAACCAGTGTACTCAATTTTTCAAGAAAAGAAACTTTTTTTTTTTTGTGGCCAGGTTTCTATACTAGTTGGTATTCTGTGTATTTAGGAGTGGGAGAGGAGGGTTGGGAGTGTAGGTAGGTGTCTGGTGTAGACTGTGCACTAGACACACTTTCAATTAACCCTTCTATTTTTACCTCTCCTCTGCCCCTAACCTCTGAGGCACCTGCCAGCTCAGACCTGGGCTTTTGTGGGTTTCTGCCATAGAGACAGACCCACTCTGACATTAAAACCCTTTACTGCACATTCTAGGCTGCTGGTTCTGTCTTATCTAGCCATAGACTTCTAGTCTCTTTCTGTCTTCCGTTGTTTTAAACTCTCATCCACTGGTGACCCTCTTACTGTTCTCTTTACTGTTCTGAGTTAACCTGTATGTTATCCTTAGGTCTCAGAAGGTAGAGAAGAAAAAGCTTTGTGCTGGGTCTACTGTATTGGACTTGAAGGCCCCAGAACCTTTTCATTAGGAAATCCCAAGTTTCCCTGCAGGAACCATTCAGGTATTTGTCTAGAGTTGTATTTTGACAGGCTAGTGACTTCATTTTTGTAGAGGCAGGATCTCACTATGTTGCCCAGGCTGCATTTTTATTTCATTGTCTTAGAAATGTAACTTTTCTAAACAATTCTAAAATTCATATGGAACCAAAAAAGAGCCCACATAGCAAAAGCATCCTAAGAAAAAGAACAAAGCCAGAGACATCACATCACCGGACTTCAAACTATACTACTAGGCTATAGTCACCAAAACAGCATGATACTGGTGCAAGAATAGACACAGATGAATGGAACAGAATAGATAACCCAGAAATAAAGCCATATAGCTACAACCATCTGATCTTGAACAAAGCTGACAGAAATAAACAATGGAGGAAGGACTCCTTATTCAATAAATGGTGCTGGGAAAACTGACTAACCACATGCAGAAGAATCAAACCGGACCCTTATCTTTAACTATATATAAAAATTAACTCAAGATGGATTAAAGGCTTAAAAGTAAGATCTGAAACTACAAAAATCCTAGCAGAAAACTTTGAAAAATTCTTCTGGATATTGGTCTAGGCAAAGAATTTATGACTAAGAACTCAAAAGCAAATACAATGAAAACAAAAATAGACAAATAATTAAATGAATGAGCTTCTGCACAGTGAAAGAAACAACAGAATAAATTAAGACAACCTACAGAGTGGGAGTGATATGGTTTGGCTTTGTGTCCCCACCCAAATCTCATCTTGAATTGTAATCCCCATAATCCTCACATGTCAAGGGAGGGACCAGGTGGGAGGTGATTTGATCATGGGGGGTGGTATCCTCCATGCTGTTCTCATGGTAGTGAGTGAGTTCTCACGAGGTCTGATGGTTTTATAAGGGGCTCTTCCTCCTTCGAGCCACACTTCTCTCTCCTGCTGCCTTGTACAGAAGGACATGTTTGCCTCCCCATCTGCCATGATTATAAGTTTCCTGAGGCCTCCCAGTCACGTGGAACTATGAGTCAATTGAACCTGTTTCCTTGATAAATTACCCAGTCTCGGGCAGTTCTTTGTAGCAGTGTGAGAACAGACTAATATAAGGAGAAAATGTTTACTTACTATGCATTCAACAAAGGACTGATATCCAGAATCTATAAGGAACCCAAACAAATCAACAAGAGAAAGCAACCCCATAAAAAAGTGGGCAAAGGACAAGAACAGACATTTCTCAAAATACAAGTAGCCAACAAACGTGAAACAAACAGAAAAAATGTTCAACATCATTAATCATCAGCGAAATGCAAAGTAAACAACAATGAGAAACCATGTCACATCAGTCAGAATGGCTATTATTAAAAAGTCAAAAAATAACAGATATTGGCAAGGATGCAGAGAAAAGGGAATGCTTATACACTATTGATGGAAATAAAAATTAGTACAGCTCCTGTGGAAAACAGTATAGAGATTTCTCAAAGAGCTAAACATAGAACTATCATTCAACTCAGCAATCTACAGGGAGTCTACCCAAAGGAAAAGAAATTGTTATGTCAAAAAGACCTGCACTCATATGTTTATCACAGCACTATTCACAATAGGAAAGTCAAGTGTACATCAATGGTTGATTGGGTAAAGAAAATGTCATGTATATGAGACATATATATTTGTAATATGTCATATTTATATATATATGACATATATATATATTCCTATATAATATGTCATATATATATAGGAATACTATGCAACCATAAAAATGAATAAAATCATGTCATCTGCGGCAACATGGATGGAACTGGAGGCCATAAGTGAAATAACTCTGAAACAGAAAATCTTTCACTTGTAAGTGGGAACTATACAATAGGAACACAGGGACATAAAAATGGAAATAATAGACACTGAGGACTCCAGAAAAGGGGAGAATGGGAGGAGGATGAGGGCTCAAAAAATACCTATTGGGTACAATATTCACTATTGCTGGTTGGTTCATTAGAAATCCAAACATTACCACTACATAGTATATTCATCTGACAAACTGGAACATGCACCCCTAAATGTAAAATTTAAAGAAATATGTAATTTATCTGTCAGTTCACTTGTTTTTAAAGCATGTATAGATTTAGCAGCTCTGAATATTGGCTTTTCTGTGTTCTCATCAGTGAGCACAGGAAGGTAGAGTCTACTATCCCATACCTAACAAATGCCTAGGTGGGAAGGTGATATTTGGGGAGGTGAGTTTGAAGGGTGTTTGTTTTAGTTACAATCCAGTTACTTTAACTTGTATTCTTGGAATAAGCTGGAATCATTGGCTTGTGTTATCTTGGCCTTTCCCATAACTGCCTTGACCGAGTTGTGTTTTAGCATTATGGCCTCCACTATAACAAAACAATTGATAAGAAGCAGTCTTTTAAAGCTGATTTTGCAATTATTTTAGCAATTTTAAAAGGACATTATCTACTCCCTTCATCACTCAGCAAGACATTTTTAAACAACTCATAGCAAAGCTTGGCTTTTCCAAAGGAGCTGATGCATTCTCTTTTTTCTAATAATGAGAATTGTGCAACAGACTGTATTTCCCTTTATCATCTCGATTTCAGCATTCTCTGGTCTTGACTGTGTTAAAACTGTGATAATATCTCTGAGATAATGTAAATTCAGATGGAATTCAACTGGCAATTGGCTCCCCTTCTTTACCTGGGTGCAATTCTCAAATGAAGACCAGCTAAAGGTATTATGTTCTGCATGGTGAAGAGTCAGGAAGTGACTACTTTGTGATAATTTGGGGCTTTCTCAACTCAGTGTATGCTACATATTTTGTAATAATTGGTCTATTTCTTACACAGCTCATAAATGAAAACAAATAAAGCACACATTAACTGGAAGACTAATTGAGCAGTTTTTTTTTAAACTTTGCAATAATGTAGACATGGATTTTATGTGATTAAACTTTTTAGACTGCACGTATAGTAAGGATTTTACTATATCTTCCTTTATTACTGAATCTCTAATTTTATAGTGTTAATAAAAACTATACACTATTGACAATGAGCAGCATATATTTTATGCTGCGCATATTATAAACTAAGTCTTTTTATTGTAAGACACCCCAAAACCCTCATAGAACAAGGCAAGGTATAAATATAAATATTTAAAATGTAAACATAAATATACATAAATATAAAAATAATGTAAAATAAAATAAAAAGACTCAGTTGAATGTACTTTGGGATGTGTCTATTCTAAATATAACATATTCAGTATTCATATTATATTTCCATAAAGGAATTTTCTTCCTTTTTACAATTTATTTGAAGACATACTAAATAGTATTACTATACTTCTACTGGGTTGAACAATGTCTGCCCAAATTCATATTCATCTGGAACCTCAGAATGTGAACTTTTTTGGAAATAGGGTCTTTGCAGATATAATTCATTAAGATGTGGTCATATTAGGTTAGAGTGGGCCCTAAATCAATGACTGGTATCCTTATAAGAAGGCTATATAAAAACACAGATGGGGGTTCTGGGCAAGATGGCTGAATACGAACAGGTCTGGTCTGCAACTCCCAGCGAGACCAATGCAGAAGGTGGGTGACTTCTGCATTTCCAACTGAGGTACCCGGTTCATCTCACTGGGACTGGTTAGACAGTGAGTGCAGCCCACGGAGGGTGAGCTGAAGCAGGGTGAGCTGTTGCCTCACTCGGAAAGTGCAGGGGGTTGAGGAACTCCCTCCCCTATCCAAGGGAAGCAGCGACGGACTGTGCCATGAGAGATGGTGCTATTCAGTCCAGATACTACATTTTCCCCATAGTTTTTACAACCCACAGACCAGGAGATTCCCTCAGGTGCCTACACCATGAGGGTCCTGGATTTCATGCACAAAACTGGGCGACCACTCGAGCAGACACTGAGCTAGCTGCAGGAGTTTTCTTTGGTACCTGAGTGGCACCTGGAACACCAGTGAGAGAGAACCATTCACTCCCCTGGAAACGGGGCTGAAGCCAGGGAAGTGGTCTTGCTCAGCGGGTCCCACCCCCATGGAGCCCAGCAAGCTAAGATCCACTGGCTGGAAATTCTCGCTGCCAGCACAGCAGTCTGAAGTCAACCTGGGACACTCAAGCTTGATGTGGGGAGGGGCATCCACCATCACTGACACTTGAGTAGGCGGTTTCCTCCTCACAGTGTAAACAAAGCTGCTGGAAAGTTCAGACTGGGCAGAGCCCACTGCAGTGTGGCAAAGCCACTGTAGCCAGACTGCCTCTCTAGATTCCTCCTCTCTGGGCATCTCTGAAAGAAAGGCAGCAGCCCCAGTCAGGGCCTTATAGAAAAAACTCCCATCTCCCTGGGACGGAGCACCTGGGGGAAGGGGCAGCTATGGGCGCAGCTTCAGAAGACGTAAACGTTCCTACCTGCAGGCTCTGAAGAGAGCAGTGGATCTCCCAGCACAGTGCTCGAGCTCTGCTAAGGGACAGACTGCCTCCTCAAGTGGGTCCCTGACCCCCTTGCCTCCTGACTGGGAGACACCTCCCAGCAAGGGTCAACAGACACCTCATGTAGGAGAACTCTGGCTGGCATCTGTTGGGTGGTCCTCTGGAATGAAGCTTCCAGAGGAAGAAGCAGGCAGCAGTCTTTGCTGTTCTGCAGCTTCTGCTGGTGATACCAAGGCAAACAGGGTCTAGGGTGGACCTCCAGCAAACTCCAGCAGACCTGGAGAAGAGGGGCCTGACTGTTAAAAAGGGAAACTAACAAACAGTAAGCAATAATATCAACATCAATAAAAAAGACACCCAAGCAAAAACCCCATCCAAAGGTCCTCATCATCAAAGATCAGAGGTAGATAAATCCATGATGATGAGGAAAAACCACACAAAAATGCTGAAAATTCCAAAAACCAGAATGCCTCTTCTCCAAAGGATCAGAACTCCTTGCCAGCAAGGGAACAAAACTGGACAGAGAATGAGTTTGACGAATTGACTGAAGGAGGTTTCAGAAGGTGGGTAATAATAAACTCCTCCTAGGTAAAGGAGCATGTTCTAACCCACTGCAGGGAAGCTAAGAACTTCGATAGGTGGTTACAGGAACTGGTAACTAGAATAACTAGTTTAGAGAAGAACATAAATGACCCGACGGAGCTGAAAAACACAGCATGAGAACTTCGTGAAGCATACACAAGTATCAATAGCCAAATTGATCAAGCAGAAGTAAGGATATCAGAGATTAAAGATCAACTTCATGAAGCATGAAGACAAGATTAGATTAAAAAGACTGAAAAGGAACAAACAAAGCCTCCGAGAAATATGGGACTATGTGAAAAGACCAAACCTACGATTGATTGGTGTACCTGAAACTGACAGGGAGAATGGAACCAAGTTGGAAAATACACTTCAGGATATTATCCAGGAGAACTTCCCCAACCTAGCAAGACAGGCCAACATTCAAATTCAGGAATACAGACAACACCACTAAGATGCTCCTTAAGAAGAGCAACCCCAAGACACATAATAGTCAGATTCACCAAGGTTGAAATGAAGGAAAAAACATTAAGGGCAGCCAGAGAGAAAGATCAGGTTACCCATAAAGGGAAGCCCATCAGACCAACAGTGAATCTCTCTGCAGAAACCCTACAAGCCAGAAGAGAGTGGGGGGCCAATATACATCATTCTTAAAGAAAAGAATTTTCAACCCAGAATTTCACGTCCAGCCAAACTAAGCTTCATAAACAAAGAAGAAATAAAATCCTTTACAAACAAGCAAATGCTGAGGGATTTTATTACTACCAGGCCTGCCTTATAAGAGCTTCTGAAGGAAGCACTAAATATGAAAAGGAAAAATTGGTGCCAGCCACTGCTAAAAAACATATGAAAATATAAAGACTAACGACACTATGAAGAAACTGCATCAGCAAATGTGCAAAATAGCCAGCTAGCGTCATGATGACAGAATCAAATTCACACATAACAACATTAACCTTAAATGTAAATGGGCTAAATGCCCCAATTAAAAGACACAGACTGGCAAATCGGATAAAGAGTCAAGACTCATCAGTGTGTTGTATTATTGAGACCCATCTTATGTGCAGACAAACATAGGCTCAAAATAAAGGGATGGAGGAATATTTACCAAGCAAAATGGATAGCAAAAAAAAAAAAAAAAAAAAAGCAGGAGTTGCAATTCTAGTCTCTGATAAAACAGACTTTAAACCAAAAAAGATTAAAAAAAACAAAGAAGGGCATTATATAATGGTAAAGGGATCAATGCAACAAGAAGAGCTAACTACCCTAAATATATATTCATCCACTACAGGAGCACCCAGATTCATAAAGCAAGTTCTTAGAGACCTACAAAGAGACTTAGACTCCCACACAATAATAGTGGGAGACTTTAACACCCCACTGTCAATATTAGATCAATGAAACAGAAAATTAACAAGGATATTCAGGACTTCAACTCAACTCTGGACCAAGCGGACCTAATAGACATCTACAGAACTCTCCACCACAAATCAACAGAATATACATTCTTTTCAGCACCACATAGCATTCATTCCAAAAGTGACCACATAATTGGAAGTAAAACACTCCTCAGCAAATGTAAAGGAACAGAAATCATAACAAACTGTCTCTCAGACCACAGTGCAATCCAGTTAGCAATCGGGATTAAGAAACTCACTCAAAACCATGCAACTACGTGGAAACTGAGCAAGCTGCTCCTGAATGACTACTGGGTACATAATGAAATTAAGGCAGAAATACATAAGTTCTTTGAAACCAATTAGAACAAAGACACAATGTACCAGAATCTCTGGGACACAGGTAAAGCAGTGTTTAGAGGGAAATTTATAGCACTAAATGCCCACAAGAGAAAGCAGGAAAGGTCTAAAATCGACACCCTAATATCACAATTAAAAGGACTAGAGAAGCAAGAGCAAACAAATTCAAAGGCTAGCAGAAGGCAAGATATAACCAAGATCAGAGCAGAACTGAAGGAGATAGAGACACGAAAAACCCTCCAAAAAATCAATGAATCCAGAAGCTGGTTTTTTGAAAAGATTAACAAAATAGATAGACCGCTAGCCACACTAATAAAGAATATAAGACAGAAGAATCAAACAGACACAATAAAAAATGATAAAGGGGATGTCACCACTCATCCCACAGAAATACAAACTACCATCAGAGAATACTATAAACACCTCTATGCAAATAAACTAGAAAATCTAGAAGAAATGGTTAAATTCCTGGACACATACACCCTACCAAGGCTAAACTAGGAAGAAGTCCAATCCCTGAATAGACCAATAGCAAGTTCTGAAATTGATGCAGTAATTAATAGCCTACCAACCAAAAAAAGTCCGGGACCAGACGGATTCACAGCCGGATTCTACAAGGGGTACAAAGGGGAGCTGATACCATTCCTTCTGAAAGTATCCCAAACAATAGAAAAAGATGGACTCCCCCCAACTCATTTTATGAGGCCAGCATCATCCTGATGCCAAAACTTGGCAGAGATACAACAAAAAAAGAAAATTTCAGGCCAATATCCCTGATGAACATCATTATGAAAATCCTCAATAAAATACTGGCAAACTGAATCCAGCAGCACATCAAAAAACTTATCCACCATGATTAAGTCAGCTTCATCAGCTTCATTACTGGGATGCAAGGCTGGTTCAACATACACAAATCAATAAACGTAATCCATCGCATAAACAGAACCAATGACAAAAACCACATGATTATTTCAATAGATGCAGAAAAGGCCTTCTATAAAATTCAAGAGCCCTTCATGCTAAAAACACTCAATAAACTAGGTATTGGTGGAACATACCTCAAAATAATAAGAACTATTTTTGACAAACCCACAGCCAATATCATATTGAATGGGCAAAAGCTGGAAGCATTCTCTTTAAAAACCAGCACAAGACAAGGATGCCCTCTCTTACCACTCTTATTGAACATAGTATTGGAAGTTATGGCCAGGGCAATCAGGCAAGAGAAAGAAATAAAGCATATTTAAACAGGAAGATAGGAAGTCAAATTGTCTCTGTTTACAGATGACATGATTGTATATTTAGAAAACCCCATCATCTCAGCCCAAAATCTTTTAAAGCTGATAAGCAACTTCAGCAAAGTCTCAGGATACAAAATCAATGTGTAAAATTCACAAGCATGCTGAAACACCAATAATAGACAAACAGAGAGCCAAATTACTAGTGAACTCCTATTCACAATCGCTACCAAGAGAACAAAATACCTTGGAATCCAACTTACAAGGGATGTGAAGGACCTCTTTAAGGAGAACTACAAACCATTGCTCAAGGAAATAAGAGAGGACATAAACAAATGGAAACACATTCAATGCTCATGGATAGGAAGAATCAATATAGTGAAAATGGCCATACTTCCCAAAGTAATATATAGATTCAATGTTGTTCCCATCAAGCTATCATTGACTTTCTTCACAGAATTAGAAAAAACTACTTCAGATTTCACATGGAACCAAACAGGAGCCTGTATAGCCAAGAGAAACCTAAGTCAGAAGAACAAAGGTGGAGGCATCACAGTATCTGACTTCAAACTATACTGCAAGGCCATAGTAACCAAAACAGCATGGTACTGGTACCAAAGCAGATATATAGACCAATGGAACAGAACAGAGGCCTCAGAAATAACACCACACATCTGCAACCATCTGATCTTTGACAAACCTGACAGAAACAAGCAATGGAAAAAGGATTCCCTATTTAATAAATGGTGTTGGGAAAACTGGCTAGCCATATGAAGAAAACTGAAACTGGACCCCTTCCTTATACCCTATACAAAAATTAACTCGAGATGGATTAAAGACTTAAACGTAAGGCCTAAAACCATAAAAACCCTAGAACAAAACCTAGGCAATACCATTCAGGACATAGGCACTAGCAAAGACTTCATGACTAAAACACCAAAAGCAATGGCAACAAAAGCCAAAATTGACAAATGGGATTAATTAAATTAAAGAGCTTCTGCACAACAAAAGAAACTATCATCAAAGTGAATAGGCAACCTACAGAATGGGAGAAGAATTTTTGCAATCTATCCATCTGACCAAGGGCTAATATCCAGAATCTACAAGGAACTTCAACATATTTATAAGAAAAAGGCAAACAACCCCATCAAAAAGTGGGCAAAGAATATGAACAGACACTTCTCAAAAGGAGACATTCATGTGGCCAACAAACATATGAAAAAAATGTCATCATCCCTGGTCATTAGAGAAATGCAAATCAAAACCACAATGAGATACCATCTCATGCCAGTTAGAATAATGATCATTAAAAAGTGAGGAAACAACAGATGGTGCAGAGGATATAGAGAATAGGAATGCTTTTACACTGTTGGTGGGAGTGTAAATTAGTTCCACCACTGTGGAAGACAGTATGGCAATTCCTCAAGGATCTAGAACCAGAAATACCATTTGATCCAGCAATCCCATTACTGGGTATATACCCAAAGGATTATAAATCATTCTACTATAAAGACACATACACATGTATGTTTATTGCAAGACTATTTACAATAGCAAAGACTTGGAACCAACCCAAATGCCCATCAGTGACAGACTGGATAAAGAAAATTTGGCACATATACACCATGGAATACTTTGCAGCCATAAAAAAGAATGAGTTCATGTTCTTTGCAGGGACATGGATGAAGCTGGAAACCATCATTCTCAGCAAACTAACATAGGAACAGAAAACCAAACACCACATGTTCTCACTCATAAGTGGGAGTTGAACAATGAGAACACATGGACACAGGGAGGGGAACATTACATACTGGGGCCTGTCAGCGGGTAGGGGCAAGGGGAGGGATAGCATTAGAAGAAATACCTAATGATTGCAGCGCTTAAAACTTAGATGATGGGTTGGTAAGTGCAGCAAACCACCATGGCACATGTATACCTATGTAACCAACCTGCACATTCTGCACATGTATCCCAGAGCTTAAAGTATATTTAAAAAAACTCACAGACACCCACAGAGAATGCCATGTATGGTGGAGGCAGAGACTAGAGTGATGAAGCCACAAGCCAAGGAATGCCAAGGATTGCTGGCAACCAGGAATGAAGCAGGGAACAGATTCTCCCTTAGAACCTCTGGAAGGAACCAACCCTGCCAACATTTTGATTTTGGTCTTCTGGCCTCCTGAACTGTGAGAGACTAAATTCTTATTGTTTTAAGCCACCCAGTTTCTAGTAATTTGTTAAGTCAGTCCTAGGAAACTAAAACAGCATACTAGCCTAACTCAAAGTTTCAAAAATCTCTTCCTCTCAACATACATAAATTGAGCACCTAGTGTGTGCTCCACAAATAACTGCTAATTTATACCCTTGAAAAGGGAGAGTTAATTGTCTATAATGACATAAATAAGAGGCACTTTCACAATAATTGTAAGCAAAATATATTCGGATGAAGAAAAACCACTTTCTCTTTTTGTAGAAAATACACTATAGTAACATAAATAAGAGGCACTTTCACAATAATTTTAAACAAAATATATTCTGATGAGGAAATGCCGCTTTGCTGTAGTTGCATTTTAAAGAGTTTTATCATGTGAATATTATATATGAAATATTACTGTCAAAAGAATGGCATAAATGAGGGTTATTAAATTTCATGCTTCAGAAAGATGCTACCCACAGATATAAAGATTTTTATCATTCTTTTGTCAACAGCCGTAGCTGTCGCCATGCACCCATCACATTGACTTTCATTAACTTGACCCTTAACGTGAAAGATACCAATAAGACAACCTGTATTTGTAACACTTATGAGAAAAAACTGATGCAATGTATTTCCTTGGTTGATGAGCTTTCCTGATATTGTAACATGGAGGAAAAAAATGTAATAAAGAATAACAAGTAAAACAGGAATAAGTGAAAATTGCTGTTTTTTTCACCTTGCTTTTTCCAAATTATGAATGCATTTTATTTATAATTTCCTCATGTACTTTTGTATTCATAGTTAAATATGTCATTAAGTTTATGGAAAAATATTAATTGAATGAATTGTCTATAGAAAAATACTTACAATGTGGTCTAAAGGCATTCTTAAGCTGTCATTTTGATGTTCTATCACCCTCTACTGATCAGTGAGACAAATTACATTTAGCCTTTTTCCCCACCAAAATTGGTATCTTTTCCAAGGCTAAAAAAATATTTTTTTGTCCATTTGCTAAATCTATAAAATCTGTTCATAAATAAAAACCCATACTGAAAATAAACAGAGAGAAAGTTATCTGTTTACGTCTCTGTTAGCTCCTCAATGGAAGTTAGAGACTATTTTATATTCATATCCCTAGCAGCCAACATACTGTGTAGCACTGTGTATATACTCAATAAATATTGGCTAAATGAAATGCTGAGGTAATTTGCACAATTGTTGCTGTCTTCATTTATCATTTTTACAAAGTTTTTTATTTCATAAATATCATTACTATGTGGACTTATAAAAGTTAGTAAAACAGATATTTCTAATCTCTTGATTTCATATAAATGCGAAAGTTATTTTGACTTCAATTTAATTAACAGTTTCAAACCCTATATTGATAGGGTTTTCACTGTGGTTTAACATGGGCATTTTTGTGGTGATCTGTTACTCTGAATAGTTGTACTTTATTCATTGGAGGTTTTTATTGGTTAGATTTACAATCAGTTGGGGGTGGTGGAGAAAACCTGAAATACTAGTGGCTTAAGGTCCAATCCGAGTTTATTTCTGTCACACATAAACCTATGTAATCCAGGATGACATGAAGTTTCTGTAGTCATCAGGATCCTGGATCCCTCTGTTGTTCAGTTCCTAATGCCTAAACTCTGTACACTAAGAGGAATAGATCGGCACAGAGCCTCTCGGATTGTAGATTAGAATAACTACGTGTCATAGCATAGTGGAGGCTGGTATACTCTGACAAAAGGTTCTGATGTAATGGTCCACTGAAGCTACATAAGATCAGTGTGCTCAATTGTGAGCTACTTGATGCACTGCAAGTTTCACGAATTGATATCCTAAAAAATTGTGATTGCAAATTGGTGCTCATAGTGCCCAGTTTCTCTGGTAACATAGTCTCCCAGTCTCCATAAAAATGATGCTATACCTTCTTCAAATCCCTTCAAACTTCTGGTCCTCACATCCTGTCTTTCTGATCCTCTCTCCCTCACATCCTTACATCCTCACTTTTACAACATGCTTCATTCTTCACTGAAGACATGGAAGCCATTTTATGGGCCTCCTTCATCTTTCCGCTACCGTATCTGCAAATTCTTAACCGAATTTGGACCCGTTTTTCAGCTGCATTGGAAGAAGTGTGCCTATAGCTCCAGTTAGCCACAGAGGTGAAGTTGCAGGGATTTACTCAAGGTTATGGTTTTGCCAAATGAATAAGGGAAATAAAAGAGGCATCAGGGAGTAAAGGGATATGTAAGGTATTGGTTAAGATGATGGATCATGGAATCTAAGTGGGAGTAAGGAAAGAAATGAGAGCACAGTGAGGTGAGGACTGCGATAATGTAGAAACACGAATAAGTTATAGGTCCTGTGGGGTCCCTTTTCATGTTCTTTGCTTATTCATTACATTATTTGTCTTTTTCTTATTGATTGATCGAATTTCTTATATACTCTGAATACTATCTTTTGTTAGTTGTAAGGTTTGTATTTTTGTTCTGTGGCTTTTATTTTTCATCTTTCTAATGATGTATTTTGAGGCACAGATGTTTTCAATTTTACCGAATTTGTATTTTATGATTTATGATTTTTTCCCCAAAGACCAGATTACAAGCTTCAAGATTTATTTTTAAAATAATCACATCTTTTATTTGTATAGAATTATGAATTACAAACTATTGTTTTGCTTAATCCTTTTAACTACCATGTGAGACAGAGAGGCTAGAGGATATTAGCTCGCATTTTATAGACGAAGAGTGGAAATGCTGTACCCATATTTAGTATAAGAGAGAGCTGGGATGTAAGCCCTGGGCTTCCATACCCACAACTGCTTTTCTCCCATGACTTAGTGATACATTATTTTAAAGTAATCTGATTTCACAATGTTTAATTACAGTGTAAGAATAACATCTATAGCACATCTTCCTAATAGGTTACCTCTGGAGCCAGGTTACCTCTGGAGCCAACCAACCTAATTAATTACCTCATAGGCTGAAACGTTTTAAGGCACGGTTATACCTCAAACTCAATTTCCCAGCCATGTTTGAGGGCCCCATGAGCCAAAACTGCAGCAAAACTGACCTGAAAGGACCAGGGAATGCAAGGTCAAGCATGTTTTCAAGTGTAACCTAGGCCTGGCACATCCTCGCCAATTGCTCAGATGGCAAGTGGAGGCAACCAAGTGAAGGGAGTATTGGGAAGGCTCTCTTAGGGGTGGACACTCATGAAAAACACTACAGTGTCAGACCCACTGTTTTCAGGATTAAAATCCTCAGAAGCCCAGTTGCTGGTCTACTCTCTACTACTATATCATTACCAGCAGGAGACTAGAGTCTCCTGAAGTAGACTACTGGAGACTAGAATATGCCAGGAAATGCTAATTAACCTGCCTGGGGCCCAAAAAATCAAACAGCACTAATTTTATCTATGCCAAACCGAGAAAATGGTTCATTCCTTTTTGATCTGGGTTTTAAGGAGAGTGCTGATCGTCAGAGAAACCAGGACATTCTACCCTGAAGCCCAAGAGAAGATACGACAGGCATTTCCCAGAGTTATAGATGGTGCAGGGGGCAACACAATCTGCCACAGTGAAGGGAAAAAGCTGTCTTGGTAAGCTTTGGTCTTCCATGGGACATGGAACCAGAGACGAGCAAGATCAGGGCCTGGATGACCAATCCTCATAAGAGCAGGACTTCCTCACATAAGGTACATAGGTCCCTGAGGAGAAGGGTCTAAACATCCTGAAACTGCAAGCAAAATTTTGAGTACATACATGTTTTTCTGGTGAACGGGTCCTTCATTCTCAAATCCTGAGCTTTTAGAGAAAAGGACTAAGCTAGTTGCAGCCTATGATACAAAAGCCAGCAGGTATACTAGATCCAGCCAGGTCTGAGCACTCTCAAAGACATCAGTGAAAAGTTGGAACATAGACTCACAAGAGACAACCCACCACTTGTTTTTGTGCCCGTCTTCCTAATTGTATTTCAAGTCTTTTCAAAACAAGGCCCTAGGAACTCTCAGATTCAATTATGTCCTTGGGCTTGGTCCACTGCTGCAGGAGTCTTAGGGGGCCTTGTGCAAATGTGACACAGCAGGACTCCTTTCATGACATGTGGTTATTTCAGAGGAGGCGGCAGCCAGTGTAGGAAACACTGGAATGTTTCCTTGGAGCTGGACTGTAATGAGAGGTGCCTGCCATGTACATAACTTGCTGTAGTTTCACTGACTCTTCTCTTCCAGTTTTTGAAGATAAAGCAGGAAATACTCTTCCCTCAAGATACAATTCCAGTTGTTATTTTTGATAACAATTCAAAAAAACAGAAACACATGCTTCCAATGCACCATGCATTCAGATATTCTGGGTCTAGTTCAGCTGGTGAATGAGCTGATTGATGCATTTACTCTGATAGCCAGGCGAGCCCATCTCCTGGAAGAACCTCACTCTATTCTTGGTAGCGTGATGGGCCACCAAGAGCTGGGAAGGGTGCAGGAACCATGAGATCTCCTGGAAATACTTCCTTGGGAAGGCAATATGAATGAAGTCTTCTAAGCAAATGACACCAAACTTCCTCAGGTGCTCCTAACTGTGTTGTCTGTTGGAGAGAGAGTCTTATTCTTGACCTTGGCTTATCCATGTTTGAAGATGAGTTTCAGATGGGCTTCAGATTTTGAAATCCCCAGGTCATATTAGATTCCAATATATACAACAGTTTTAGGCTCTGGAGGTGACTTTTACAAAGACACCACTAAAAATTTTCTTTAGGTGAACCATTTTCTTCTTGCAGTGGTTCTGTGCAGCAGTAAACTCATGCTATTAATTTTCAGGATGTGTACAACAAAGGCCAGGGAATGTTTATTTGGCAATTCCAAGGCATGAGGTTTCACTTCTAGTCGTCTGAGAGGCATCTTGTTGTGTTTCTGCCACCAGAAACCATGTAGGAATGCTTCCAGTTGCTTACACCTGAGGCCATTTCTTTTTTTTTTTTTTTTTCTAAAAGTGTATTCTTTGCCTGAGTGGCTTTGAGGATAATAATGCACTAAATAATATTTGCTTCTGTATCTTTTCAAACTTTCCAGTTGATCCTTATTTTCTTTATTCCTTTAAAGAAGTGATTGATACTTCAGAAATTTATCGATGCTCTCAAGTTAACAGGTATAAATATTTCTAAAAAAGAGGCAGAGAAGATTCTTGAAAGGTCAGCCCTTGTATATGTATGTATATATTAAACTTAATTTTTATTATTATTAATTTTATTATCTCTAAACCCTTTTTAGTGATAAAAGTGATGACTATGGAAATGTTAGAAAAATACGAATAAATGGCTTTTCATTTTTGAACATCTGTCTGCTAGCACTCTTCTAAGAATATTACATACATTATCTCATTTAATCCTCACAGGACTTTAGAGGCAAAGTCTAATATTTTTCACAGAAGAGGAAATTGTTGACAAGTGAGGTTAAGTAACTTGCCCAAGGTCACCATAATATAATCACCCAAATGTTAACCTGGTATCATTTTAGTGTATATATTTATTGCTTTTTATAAGATTATGTCCTTTATATTTATCAAGTTTGATCCTTTTTGCTGGGCATGTACTAGCGAATGAGGATGCAATGGTAGCCTGGCCCTTGTGCCTGTCCTTACAGAGCTGACAGTCCACTGTGTGTGTGCGTGCGTGTGTGTGTGTGTGTGCATGTGTGCTAACAGTGAACAGGCAGTTGCAATGTGGCAAGGATTGTGACAGAAATACATAGAAGAACAACAAAGAAAAGTATCTTATCGGGATAGTGCTGAATTTTATTAAACTATATAAATGTGTCATTTGATCTATTTACGTAATGAATTATAGTAATAGATTTTCTCATGTTAAACATTCCTGAAATAAAACTAACTTGTTAAGAACTATTTTATACAGAACAATAAAGAGAATAATATAACCAAAAACCATACCTACCACTGGGTTTGTAATATTTAACATTTTACATATTTGACTCAGATTTTTAAAAATAAAATATTATAGGCAGCAAACATTTTCAATGTATTATTCTCTAAACCCATTTCCTCCATTCCTGCCAGAAGTAGCTACTATTCTGAACTTATCATTCTCATATAGATTTTTATATTTGCGTACATTTTACTATAGATACACTCTTAAAATATAGGATATTGTTTCTTATGCCTTAAGCTTTTAAATGGTGACATACTGGATTTTTAATGACTATTTTCTAATCCTTCAATTTTTGGAGATTTATTTATGTCAATGCATATAGCTCTAGTTCAATCATTTTAACCACTGTATGGTTCCATTTAATAAATATAACTCAATTTACTTATGAATTCTGATGGTGGTTATTTAGGTTAAAAGTTTCTTTTTTTGCCAATATAATATAATATAATACTGCAATGGATATTCTTGTGTACATCTCCTTGTGTATTACTTGTGGTGGAATTGTTTGGTCATAGGCTTTACAGACATTTACCTTTCTTTTTTTTATTATACTTTAAGTTCTAGGGTACATGTGCACAACGTGCAGGTTTGTTACATATGTATACATGTGCCATGATGGTATGCTGCACCCATTAACTCATCATTTACATTAGGTATATCCCCTAATGCTATCCCTCCCCCCTCCCCCACCCCACGACAGGCCCCAGTGTGCGATGTTCCCCACCCTGTGTCCAAGTGTTCTCATTGTTCAGTTCCCACCTATGAGTGAGAACATGTGGTGTTTGGTTTTCTGTCCTTGTGATAGTTTGCTCAGAATGATGGCTTTCAGCTTCATCCATGTCCCTACAAAAGACATGAACTCATCCTTTTTATGACTGCATAGTATTCCATGGTGTATATGTGCCACATTTTCTTAATCCAGTCTGTCATTGATGGACATTTGCATTGGTTCCAAGTCTTTGCTATTGTGAATAGTGCCACAATAAACATACGTGTGCATGTGTCTTTATGGCAGCATGATTTATAATCCTTTGGGTATATACCCAGTAATGGGATGGCTGGGTCGAATGGTATTTCTAGTTCTAGATCCTTGAGGAATCGCCACACTGTCTTCCACAATGGTTGAACTAGTTTACACTCCCACCAACAGTGTAAAAGCATTCCTATTTCTCCACATCCTCTCCAGCACCTGTTGTTTCCTGCCTTTTTAATGATCACCATTCTAACTGGTGTGAGATGGTATCTCATTGTGGTTTTGATTTGCATTTCTCTGATGGCCAGTGATGATGAGCATTTTTTCATGTGTCTGTTGGCTGCATAAATGTACAGATATTTAACTTTAATTAAATATCCCAAATTGCTCTCCAAAGTAGTTGTACCACTTTATATTCCTACCAAAAATGTATTTCCATTCCAACACTTGGTACTGTAGTATTCTAATATTTTAATATTTTCCAAACCTATGGGTCAGAAATATTATCTCATTATTTTTAATGTAACTAAATGTAATTAATTATATTCTTATTACTAGTAAAACTAATTATCTCTTCATATATTTGCTGGCCATTTGGATATTCCTTTTCTGTGAATTACCTGTTCATTCCTTTTGTCAATTTTTCAGTGGGATTGGTTGTCTTTTTCTTAATAGCTTGTAGGTGTTCTTTCTAAATTCTGGATATTAATCCTACGTTAATATTATGCAATATGAATATCTTTTCCCAGTTTGTTGCTTATGTAAAAAATTTTTTTTCAGTGTTTTTTTTGTTGTGCAGACATTTTAAATTTCAATGTAGTTTTATTTGTCTCTTTTTCTTTTATGGTTGTGCTTTTGACATATTGAGAAATTCTTCCTTACCCTGGGGCATGAAGATATTCATCAATATCTTATTTAAATTTTTTGATATTTCATATTTAGTTCTTTAATTCACCTGTAATTGATGTTTGTGTGTGGTGTGAAATAAGGATTCAATTTCATTTTTTTCCTCTATAGTCAGTTGTCCTATCACCATGTATTGGTTAGTCCCATCCTTTTCCTACAGATTTGAAATGCTTACCTCTAGTCATATATTAAATTTTCATCTGTGTATGGATGTATTTCTGGTTTCCTTTTCCTGTTATATTAGTTGTTGTCTACTGTGTATCAATACCACATGTCTTAATTACTATCGCTGTATAATACCTCTTGATATCTGGACTTACATTCATCTCCAGTAGTGTCAATGCTATTTTTGACCCTTTCCTCTTCTATATGAATTTTAAAATCAGATTGTTTAGGTATATACATGTGCATACACATGCACACACACACACACACACACACACACATATATATGAGTTTTGGAATTTTGATGGCAATTTATTGAATTTATAGCTTAATATTGGCGAGAACTGACGTATTTATGATGTTCCATCCTCTATTTCTTGAACATTTTATGTGTCTTCATTTTTTAGATCTTTTCTTTTTTAAACAGAAAAGAACAGAAATAACATTATTGGAAAATATCCATTGGATCTGGCATTTGGGAGATTTCTGGGGATCTCAGTGAAAGGAGTTTGAGTAGGGTGGTAAAGGGTTAAGTCAGGTTGCATAGGGCTGTTGAGTGAGTGAGGGTAAGGATGTGAGGACTGTGGTTTAAGAGAAATGGTTAATGTGGGTATGTGGTTTAAGAGAAATTTAAATGATACGGAAAGACAAGTCTTTTTAAATTTTATTTTTATTATCATTTGGAGGATAGGAGAGATCTGAGAAGTAGCCATCAGAGAAGGACATGTTGGATCTGTTATAGAGACAGGAGATGACTGATAGGGAGAAAAGGGTTCCAACAGCTCAAGACAGAGAGTCCTTGAATAAGACTCAACATTTCAACCTCTGAGTGTAAAGCACAAGAGGTGGCGATGAAGAGTGGATTTATTTATTGTCTAACAAATATTTATTGAGTATCTGTGATACGCCTGTCATTTATCTAGGTGCTAAGGATGCAGTAGTGAAGGAAATAGGCCAAAATCTTCGCTCTCATAGAGCTCACCATAAACAAGAGGAGAAAAACAATTAACTAAATAAATAATTAAGCTATGTTAGATGATGAAAAGTGCTAAGGGGAAATAAAACAGAAGAGGGAGACTAGTGTGTGTGTGTGTGTGTGTGTGTGTGTGTTGGGGAAATGCAATTTAACTGTGGTGAGTAGGGAAGTCTTGAAAGTGACATTTGAGTAGAGATATGAAGGAAGTAAGAGAGGGAGCTATGATGATCTTTGGGGGAAGAGCTTTCCAGGCAAAGGAAATGGCAACAGCAAAGGGTGAAGTAGGCAGTGTCTCTGACAGGGTTAGGGCATTGAGAGGAGGCCAGTGTGTGCAGAATAGAGTGAATTAGGGAGAGCATGGTAGAAGATGAAATCTAGAGGTAATAGGAGGCCAGATCACATAAGGCTTGCAGGAAATTGTAAGAACTTTGGTTTTTACTCGGTTAAGTCATTGGGTGGTTTTAAACAGAGCTGTGACATGATCTAACTTAAGTTTTAACCATGTCATTCTGGCTGGTGTACTGAGAATAGTTTGTCGGGGCAAGGGTGAAACAGAGAGACCAATTAAGACAGTGCTGCAATAATAACAGACAAGATTTTAGGACGGCTTGCACCAGGATGGAGGAAGGTGAGAAGTGAGTGGATGCTGGATAGAGTTTGAAATTTTGACAAGATTTACTTCTGGATTATGTGTGGGGCATAAAAGAAAGTGAATAGTTAAGGATACTACCAAAGTTTTTGGTCTGAGCATCTAGGAGGCTGTAGCTGCCTTAATGTATTGAAATGAGTAAGACTGTGAGAGGAGCAGATTTAAGATGGAGTAGATCTCAGAGTCCTATTTTGTTCTCAAGTTTCAGATGCTAATCAGACCTCCAAGTAGAGATATCAAGTAGGTATCTTGAAATGAGTCTGGAGTTCAGATTTGGGAGTTACGGGCTTGTAGATGATGTTTGAAGCCATGAGAATGGCTGAGATGACCAGGGAGGGAGTACAGTATGCTGAGTCCTGGTATGCTCTAATGTTAATGTGGCAAGGGAAATGAGGAGAAACCAGGGAAGGAGAATAAGAGGAAAGAACCAGAGAGAAAGGAAGAAAACCAGGAGAATACTTTGTTCTGGAAGCCAAATAAAGAACACATTTGAGAGAGGAGACAGTTCTGTCTATCAAATGCTGATAGACTAAGTTGAGGACAGAGAATGGACCACTGGATTTAGTGCCATGGAGGCCACTGGTGGAGTAATGGTGGTGAGAGCCTGAGAGTGGGCTCAAGAGAGAATTACAAGAAGAAGGTGGACATGCAAGGGAAACAAGTCTTTAAGGGGTGTTGCTGCAAAGGCAAAGAGAGATAAAGGTGATAGTGGGGAAAGTGGGGTCAAGAGGTTTTTTGTTTTTGTTTCTTTAAAGATGAGATTGCTTGCACACTCATATTTCAGGGAGAAATAGGGAATGACATGGCCTAAAAGTGAGTATCAGGAATTCACTGGATGGCCTGAGGAGATGCATGAAGTTTAGCAATAGTTGCTGATGAAAGTGAGAAAGGGATTGACTGAGACAAGAACCTGGGAGGCAGAGGTTGCAGTGAGCCGAGATCACACCACTGCACTCCAGCCTGGGAAACAGAGCAAGACTCCGTCTCAGAAAAAAAAAAAAAAAAAAAAAAAGAAACAAACCCTTTTAATTTGTTTTAAATATTTTTAAGTTTTAAAAAGTGTTTAAAGTTCGTAATTCCTAGTAGGAAAGCATTATCTCCATGAATACCCTAATGGCAAACCACTGTAAAATGCTTTAGTTGCATTTGGGGTAGATGGGTAGGGATTATCTTCAAAGCACCCCAGCTGTCTTGATAAGGTCAGAGGTACACTGGTTTGCATTATTGCAGCATCCATTAGGTGATCTAGATTGCTTTTCCTTTAGCAAAGGCTTTATTTATCAGAAGGGCATTACGCTTGACCTCCAAATTTGGCTGACAATTTACAGATGAGATTCATAACCTTCAGGTTGCTCTGGCATTTTGATGTATTTTCTGGGTTCTGGGCCACATCCTGGAAGGCCACCATAATTTCTGAACACTGCATGGCTGTGAGAACCTCTGATCACTAAGAATTTTGAGTCCAGGCATTCCTGCCATTCCAGATATGTCCCCACCCATTCCAAGCATTTCTCTGAGAAAATTACCAGGCATTCTCCCAGAAAGCCACTTGGAAAAGAGCCTTACTGAGCTCCGGATCATCTTCTGGCTTCTTCCTCCCTCTGGGCTCTCTCATGCTTTTCTCAAGAGCCTTCTTAACCCTTTCTATTCTTTCTTTGATCTCTTGCTCTTCACGTTTTCACTCATACTTTCTCCAATGTTTTATAATTTTCTAGGCCCTAGGTTTGAACTTCTTTCAGCATTTTACTAGCATCTTCATCATAATCCAATTTCCAGGCAAGGGCAAGGGCATGGGCTGCTTCTTCCCAAAGACCCAGAAGTCTCTGTGTGTTTTCTCACCACTTGTAAGGCTGAAATGAATCAGGATTTATCTCAATAGCTCTGTCACGGTCTTGAATGGCAGCATTGGGCTTCTATAATTTGATGAAGACACTGGCTCTCTTGGCACACAGAATGGCCAAGTGAGGATTCAGCTTAATGGCATCTGTGAATGAGCCAATGGCTTTTTGCAGATCACCATCATTTACGGTTTCAGTGGCAACCACTTTCTTACCATTTGCTGATCCATCATCTCCTCTGTTTTCTCTGCATTTTTCATCTCCCATTTCTTGAGGGGCATCAGTATCTTGTTCAGTCACACCATCATTATCAATTTCTAGATCAGTTTTCTCACTTGACGGTTCATCTGTCTTTACGTTTTCTTTCTGTCTTCTTGCTCTCTGTTTTTCCTTCCTTGATATTTTCTTCTGATTTAGCTTTCTGAATATCAGGTGGTACTTTACCCCCCATGCTCTTCACCCATTCCCTCAGGAAGTGCATTTCCTTGGTGTGCAGAACACCCGGATCCTGCTTTCACAATTTCATGAAGGCCCCAGGCTTGCTCACTTGGTGGGGGTCCGTGGTCAAGAGGTGGAGGGCGAAGCTTGGGGACTGTGGCCCAATTCCAGGCACAGGAGCTGGCTCAGCATGACCATGCAGAAGGGCTTTCTTCAAATTCTTAACTGCATTCAGGGATTTGAGAAATTCTTCAATGAGAATTCCTAACATTCTTTTTTTTCCTTTTAAAAAATTTTTATTTTATTTTAAGTTCTGGGATACAGGTGCAGAACGTGCAGGTTTGTTACACAAGTATACATGTGTCATAGTGGTTTGCTGCACCTATCAACCTGTCATCTAGGTTTTAAGCCCTGCATGCATTAGGTATTTGTTCTAATGTTCTCCCTCCCCTTCTCCCACACCCCTTGAAAGGCCCCAGTGTGTGATATTCCCCTCCCTGTGTCCATGTGTTCTCATTGTTCAATTCCCACTTGTGAGTGAGAACACGCGGTCTTTGGTTTTCTCTTCCTATGTTAGTTTGCTGAGAATGATGGTTTCCAGCTTCCTCCATGTCCCTGCAAAGGACATGGACTCATTCTTTTTTATGGCTGCATAGCAGAGAATTCCTAAAATTTTTAAAATTGACTTGAGTCATGGACAGTGGCACTTGCCTGTGGATCCAGCTACTCAGAAGGTTGAGGTGGAAGCATAGCTTGAACTTGGAAGTTCAAGACTAGCCTGGGCAACATAGTAAGACCCTGTCTCAAAAAAAGTTGGCTTCAAAACTATTATTTCATATTAATGGGAATTATATTTCCATGGATATATGGACATCTTGATATTTTGGATACTGGATATTTTATAGCCATAGAAAATGTATATTGTCTTATAAGATCCATAACCAAAAAGGGTAATTGTCAACCATTCTTTGCTAGAGAACATACAAGAAGTTACAAAATGAGGTTATAAGACAGAAAGAAGGAGAAATGTTTAAGGAGAAATGTTTAAGAAGAAATACTAGAAAATTGGGATGCGGTACTACTGACTTACAAGTTCTGTAGTTCTTTGTAAACTTATTTAATAGTCTAATAGCTCTGGGTTATAGGAATTATTCTCACATAAACTGAAGTTCAGAGATGTTAAGTGGACTCTATATCATAAAAGTAACAACAGGAAGAACTCAACTATAACCTAACTTTTCTGACTTTAAGAATATGTCATTTCGATAATGTTTTTTGAAATATATGAATCATAATTTATATTTGAGCATATTCTTCTTAAATAATATACAGCATGGATATTGATGGGTCAATGACAGTGAATTGGGTTGAATGGAGGAAGTATTTTTTACTTAAACCTGCAAAAAAAGATGTTGAAGTTGCCCATTACCGGAATCATTTTACTGAAAGTGGTCTCTTTCTTACTATTGGTATATTTTATGCTATGCGTCATGGGCATTAAAATGTAATACATTATAAACTGTTAGATTTGCTAGTGAGATCTTGCTGATTAAACAAGTGATGCTATAGAATGTTGTTTCCTTAGAAATTTGTACAATGCCAAGAATTGGCATATAATATCTACTTCAACCAAAGTCTCAACTTGCAAAAAGCATCCATTTATTGAGAACAACTACATTCTTAAGAGTTGATTACTGCCAGGCACGGTGGCTCACGCCTGTAATCCCAGCACTTTGGGAAGCTGAGGCGGATGGATCACGAGGTCAGGAGATCGAGACCATCCTGGCTAAACCCCGTCTCTACTAAAAATACAAAAAATTAGCTGGGCGTAGTGGCGGGCACCTGTAGTTCCAGCTACTCAGAAGGCTGAGGCAAGAGAATGGCTTGAACCCGCGAGGCGGAGCTTGCAGTGAGCCGAAATCGCGCCACTGCACTGCAGCCTGGGCGACAGAGCAAGACTCTGTCTAAAAAAAAAAAAAAGTCAGTTACTCCTACTCAGCACACCATCACGCTGTATGATAGTTGCCTATTTACTTACCTGAAAGTAGGAATTGTGAATTGCAGATTTAGATAATGCTTTCCCAATATTTACTGGATGAATGTATAAACCATAACTGGAATTCTCTTGAAAGAATGGCAAGGCACATAGTCATATATATATAACATAGTCTGCATAGCATTTGTCTCCAAGTACTCTTAGAGATCTATGCTTCAAAATGTCTTAAAATTTGAGGCCGGGCATGGTGGCTCATGCCTGTAATCCTAGCATTTGGGAGGCTGAGGAGGGCAGATCACCTGAGGTCAGGAGTTCAAGACCAGCCTGACCAATATGGCGAAATGCCATCGCTACTAACCAAAATTAGCCTGGCTTGGTGGCACATGCCTGTAATCCCAGCTACTTGCGAGGCTGAGGCAGAATTGCTTTAACCTGGGAGACGGAGGTTGCACTGAGCCCAGATCACACCATTGCACTCCAGCCTGGGCAACAAGAGTGAAACTCTGTCTCAAAAAAAAAAAAAAAAAAAGTCTTAAAATTTAAAAGGTTTTAAAAAATTTCTTAAAAATATTGCTTGGTGATTCCCAGTTATAATCTACACTGTTCTTCTGTGTACTACAATATGCTTTTACAACTCTAAGGTAGGGATTATTATTCCTATGTTATAGATGAGGAAACCAAGGCAGAGAGAGGTTAAGTAACTGGCCTTTTCTTTTTTTAAATTTTTTTGAGACAGAGTTTCTCGCTCTGTTGCCCAGGCTGGAGTGTGGTGGCGTGATCTTGGCTTACTGCAACCTCCCAGATGCAAGCAATTCTCCTGCCTCAGCCTCCTGAGTAGCTGGGATTAGAGGCATGTACCACCATGCCCGGCTAAATTTTTTGTATTTTTAGTGGAGACAGGGTTTCACCATGTCTGACTGGTCTCGAACTCCTGACCTCAAGTGATCTGCTCGCCTCAGTCCCCCAAAATGCTGAGATTACAGGCATGAGCCACTGCACCCAAGTAACTGGCCTCTAAAGGTAAGGAGGCTAGTGTAACATTTAAGCTCATGAACTCTAGAATCATACTTCCGGAGTGTGCTTCTTAGTGCCCCTACTTAGTATCCCTGTGACCTTGGGGACATCATTTAACCTTTCTAAGTCTCGTTTTTTTGAACTATAGAGGTGATATTACCTACTCCATAGGGCTGGTGAGAGGATTCATGAGACAATCGTACTAAAATACTGAATACAGTGCCTTGTGAACAGGAAATAATTAATGCATGCTGGTCAGTGGTCAGGAGCAAGGACTCTGGAGCTAGCTTGCTTGAGTTCAGATCTTAGTTCCACCTTTACAAGCTGTGACCCCTCTTTACTTCAGTTTCCTAATGTTTGTAAAATGATCTATGGACAGTACCTACACCTTAAGTTGTTTTGAGGATTAAACTAGTTAATATAGGTAAAGCACTTACAACAGCAGCTGACACATGTTAAACACCGTAAGTATTAGTTATTATTATCAATTATTGGTAGGAAATAAAGAACCTTGAACTGAAACTTGTATTTCAAATCTGTGACATCTATTGTTTCTTTATGAAAACTATGTTTTTTTCTTTCATTTTTCTTTAACATTAGGACTTTCTTTTAATAGTCTATGTATTTAAGAAAAAGTTGCAATAAATACCAACCTGCCACCATCCTATTTTCTATAACTCCCCAAATCCCAAGATGCCCAAGTCAAGTATGTGAAAGCTAAGCCTAACTTAACTCCTTTTAACTGCCTTCTAAGGAAACTGAACTAAGTGAAAACAAGTTTTGCATGAAGCTCTATAGCTTTTCCTATATCTTTAGGAGATTGCTCTGAGAAAGAGAGATGATCAGTAGAATCACATTACTATTGACAAGTAGAAAAATCAAAGACATTCCACTATAGCCTTAGCTTGAATAGTGTGTTTTCTTAACTCTTACCACATTACTTACGACGCTCTTCAGTTACCAACATTATTTTAATTTAAAACATATGTAATCATTAGGCGAATATGTTATCTTTTTGGTACTTTTTCCTCTGTACTCTTAAAGATGATTAAAGGAAATTCAAGTCAATGAAAAAATACATTTGTTGTCTATGCCTACCATAGGATAAGTTTTCTGTTTGATAATGAAGATAAAAGGAAGATAAATACATGGGAAATAGCTATTTTGAAGATTCAATGACATATTGTCTGTGACAATCTAATAAAGAAATAGAAATTAAATTCAATAAACTGTTTTTTTAAGTGTAGTGCTAACAAAGGGTGCGTCATTTGTTCCGGGGCACCTTCACTGTTTGGCTTATAGTAATTTCATGAGAAACAAATAGGTTTGGCAGTATAGCTGTACAGCAAAGAAGTAGAAAACAGCCCGTTTTCAGGGTGGAATACAGAGTGCAGGCTCTGGATTCAGGCTGCTTTGGTTCAAATCCTGGCTCTGCCACTTACTGGGTGAATTGGGGTAAATTAGTTAATCTCTCTGGGCCTCAGTTTTCTTAACTCTAAAACTGGGATGATAATACTTCTCAGGGTTATTATGAAAATTAAAAATGACACATATAGCTTTAATATAGTACTGACTTTGCTCTGCAAATGTTAGTTTTTATATATGTAACAGATACTAACCTATTTTTTAGTCACATTATTGCTAATGACTATGCATAGCATAGGCACTGGACGCCCAAATGCCACCAAAGAGTCTGTGTTTTACAATTGATAATACCAGTAACTAACATTCACTTAGTCTCTTTTAGTGCGAAGCACTGTGATAAGTGCTTTATGTACTTTTAAGTCATTTAATCTTTAGAACTCAACAAAGTAGGTATTACTATTGTCTCCATTTTGCATTTGAGGAAATGGAGACCCAGAGAGATCATTCAATTAGGAATTCAGGAGGTCAGAATTTGAATTCTATCTGGCTCCTGAGCCCAGGTCCTTAATCATGACAAATGTTATCAAACTTCTGGGCCCTCAAAATATTCCTACTTTATGATATATGTGTAGCAGAGCTTACTATCTGCTTTGGGCATTACATAGAAAGACCTAATTTTTGTCACTTCCACCGTAGGTAAAGATGTAAAAGGAAACTGCTTTAAATGTGTGTTGTATATTTTATATCTGTTTCATTAAAAGTAAAGAGTCTGACTGAAGATATTAGGTTGGTGCAAAAGTAATTGTGGTTTCTACTATTACTTTCTTCTTTTTTGAGACGGAGCCTTGCTCTGTCACCCAGGATGGAGTACAGTGGCATGATCTTGGCTCACTGCAACCTCTATCTCCCAGGTTCAAGTGATTCTCCTTCCTCAGCCTCTGGAGTAGCTGGGATACAGGCGCATACCACTGCACTCAGCTAATTTTTGTAGTTTTAGTAGAGATGGGATTTCACCATGTTAGCTAGGCTGGTCTCAAACTCCTGACCTTAAGTGATCTGTCTGCCTTGGCCTCCAAAAGTGCTGGGAGTACAGGTGAGAGCCACCATGCCTGGCCTCTTTTCTTAATTTTTATTTTTATTTTAAGTTCCAGGGTGCATGTGCAGGATGTGCAGATTTGTTGCACAGATAAATGTGTGTGATGGTGATTTGCTATACCTGTCAACCCATCACCTAGGTATTAAGCCCAGCAAGCATTAGCTATTTTTCCTAATACTCTCCCTCCTCCCACCCACCTCCCGACAGGCCCCAGTGTGTGTTGTTCCCTTCCCTGTGTCCATGTGTTCTCATTGTTCAGCTCCCACTTATAAGTGATAACATGCAGTGTTTGGTTTTCTGTTCCTGTATTAGTTTGCTGAGGATAATGGCTTTCAGCTTCATCCATGTCCCTGCAAAGGACATGAACTCATTCCTTTTTATGACTGCATAGTATTCCATGGAATATATGTATCATATTTTCTTTATCCAGTCAATCATTGATGGGTATTTAGGTTGATTCCATGTCTTTGCTCTTGTGACATGTGTTTGCTGTAGTGCTGCAGTGAACATATGTATGCATGTATCTTTGTAATAGAAATATTTATATTCCTCTGCAATATAAATATTTATATTTATATTCCTCTATACCAAGTAATGGAATTTGAGTCAAATGGTATTTCTGGGTCTAGATCTTTGAGGAATCATCACACTGTCTTCTACAATGGGTGAACTAATTTATAGTCCTACTAACAGTATAAAAGTGTTCCTATTTCTCTGCAACCTCTCCAGCATCTGTTGTTTCTTGACTTTTTAATAATTGGCATTCTGATTGGCGTGAGTTGGTATCTCATTGCAGTTTTGACTTGCATTTCTCTAATGATCAGTGATGTCAAGCTTTGTTTTTTTTTAAATATGTTTGTTGACCACATGTATGTCTTCTTTTGAGCAGTATCTGTTCATGTCCTTTGCCCACTTTTTAATGGAGTCATTTGTTTTTTCTTGTCAATTTGTTTAAGTTCCTTGTAGATTCTGGATATTAGACCTTTGTCAGATGCATAGATTGCAATAATTTTTTCCCATTCTGTAGGTTGCCTGTTCACTGTGATGATAGTTTCTTTTGCTGTACAGCAAAGAAACTAGTTTAATTAGTTTAATTGGATCCCACTTGTCAATTTTTGCTTTTGTTGCAATTGCTTTTGGTGATTTCATCATGAAATCTTTTCCTGTGCCTATGTCCTGAATGGTATTGCCTATATTTTCTTCTAGGGTTTTTATAGTTTTGGGTTTTACATTTAAGTCTTTGATTGATCTTGAGTTAATTTTTGTATAAGAAGGGGCCCAGTTGCAATTTTTTGTGTATGGCTAGCCAGTTCTTCCAGCACCATTTATTAAATAGGGAATATTTTCACCATTGCTTGTTTTTGTTGGGTTTTTTGAAGATCAGATGGTTGTAGATGTGTGGTCTTATTTCTGAGTTCTCTATTCTGTTCCATTGGTCTATGTGTCTGTTTTTGTACCAGTACCTTGCTCTTTTCGTTACTGTAGCCTTGTAGTATAGTTTGAAGTCTGGTGGCATGATGACGCCTCCAGCTTTGTTCTTTTTGCTTAGGATTGTCTTGGCTATGTGAGCTCTTTTTTTTTTTTTTGGTTCCATATGAATTTTAAAATAGTTTATTTATTAATTTATAATTGACAGTACTTCAAGCTTATTTATGAGTTATTTTAAATCGTGCTAGTTAGTGAAGCCCAATATTCTTGGAGAGGATATTAATTTACTGTGGATCTGAGATATATAAAACATTATTTAGATCTTATAAGGAGATAAAATTTTTATTTGAGTTCATGTAATTATTATTATTACTTTTTTAAATAAGGAATTGATATGGGAGATAAATGGACTTTTTGTAATTTCATTGATGAAGGAAGAAAGTCTGGCCTGTTGTGGAAATATCTGTTGGCTGGAGGCATAGCTGGTACTTATGCTCAGACATGCACAATGCCATTAGATCATCTGAAAATTCTGCTGCAGGTATATTGCATAGTTCGTGTGTATGATTTTCAGTGATATGTATCGGGGGAACCAGTCCTCAGTATTTCAATGTAGGTTGTTTTCTATTTTCCCTAAGTGTCGGCCAGTCTGAGAAATAAAGAGAAAGAGTACAAAGAGAGAAATTTTACAGCTGGGCCGCGGAGGGTGACATCACATATCGGCGGTTTCTGTGATGCCCACCTGAGTCACAAAACCAGCAAGATTTTATTAAGGATTTCAAAAGGGGAGGGATATATGAATAGGGAGTCGGTCACAGGGATCACATGATTTCAGAGGGCAATAAAAGATCACATGGCAGAGGGTGAAATTAGAATTACTGATGAGGTTCCAGGTCCCACTGGGCATGCATTGTCTTGATAAACATCTTAACACGAAACAGGGTTTGAAAGCAGACAACCAGTCTGACTAGAATTTCCCAATCCTAGTAAGCCTGAGGGCACTGCAGGAGACCAGGGCGTATTTCATCCCTTATCTTCAACTGCATAAGACAGACACTCCCAGAGCGGCCATCCATAGACCTACCCCTGGGAATGCATTCCTTCCCCAGGGTTATTCCTTGCTGAGAACAGAAATCAGTGATATTTCTCCTACTTGCTTTCTGCAAGAAGAAAAATATGGCTCTATTCTGCCTGACCCTTCAGGCAGTCAGACCTTAAGGTTATCTTCCCTTGTTCCCTGAAGATTGCTGTTGTTCTGTTCTTTTTCAGGGTGCCCTGATTTCATATTGCTCAAACACACATGTTTTACAAACAATTTGTACAGTTAACACAGTCATCACAGGGTCCTGAGGTGGCATACATCCTCAGCTTATGAAAATGGTGGGATTAAGAGATTAAAGTAAAGACAGGCTTAGGAAATTATAAGAGTATTGATAAGGGAAGTGATAAATGGCCACAAAGTCTTCACAATTTATGTTCAGAGATTGCAGTAAAGATAGGCATAAGAAATTATAAAAGTACTAATTTTGGGAACTGATAAATGTCCATGAAATCTTCACCATTTATGTTCTTCTGCCGTGGCTTCAGCCAGTCCCTCTGTTCAGGGTCCCTGACTTCCTGCAACATTATGAATGTTTGATAATTTTTGAAAGAAGGATTTCAGAGGTGTTAATATTATTATCTGATGCTCTCATGTGCAAATGGCTTCATTACCAATAATCTACTAGACTAATTTCTTCAACAAGCTGCCAGGCACTGAACTCATCTTGACAGTACAAAAACCAAATATATATCATTCTCAACCATATGCATTTTGGAGTTTAGTGATGAAGACAGATCTTTAAAAAAAATAATTAAACATAGTCTAATAATGTAGCTCTAGTGTTCTAAGGAGGGACAAAATTAGAGAAGCCTCCTTTTTATGGGGAGGTATGTAGAGGTGGATCTAAACCATTCTGTGATTCTCTCTATGAGGTAGAAATTTTGACACCAAAAGACAGAGACTGGTCAAAAAGTTGTACTCACTCTGTGTTCCTTACCAAATGCAGGGTCATATAGATGGAATTCTTTAATTGTGTGAAAGGTTTTGGGTCCTAGAACTGTTCTGGTCTCTTTGAAGATAGGACAAGCAATGGAGAAACTCACTGTGCAACCAGGATAGGGGAGAAGGGTTTCCACCTTCTTCATTGCTCTACTCAAGGCAGAAATTATGGGCCTGTAACAGTCACTATCTCCTTTTACATTTTTTGGGCCATCAAGGAACACATTTCTTTCTAATTTTTATAGACACATACAAAGCAAGCAAGTATGCCTGGCTGCTGGGATTCTGGGTTCAAAGCAGAGAAAGAGGCAGAAGGCCTTCTATCCATCGTGCATATTTTTTTCACTGAATCCCTGTGTTTCCAGTCCTTACAGAATTATTGAATTCTGTATTCTTTATTCTTGAATCAAGAACTTCTTCATTTTCTCCAGAGAATAAAGCCTCCAGGGGTTTTTAAGGGCAAATCAACTTCTATGTGCATTCCCTTTTGTAGAATTTGTTGTAATTTTTATTCTGCTAAGTCAGTTATCACTTTTCCATTTGCTTTCCACCTCCTCCAAATCTGTTGAAATTGATAGTATTTTTTTTTATTTGTAGATTAGTTATAGGGTGACCATATAATTTTCATACAGACCAAGATCCTTTTGGAAGTGAAAGGGGACCGGGGTGGTGGCTCATGCCTGTAATCCCGGCACTTTGGGAGGTTAAGGTGGGTGGATCACCTGAGGTCAGGAGTTCGAGACCAGCCTAGCCAACATGGTGAAACCCTGTCTCTACTGGAAAAATACAAAAATCAGCCTGCTGTGGTGGTGGGCGCCTGTAATCCCAGGTACTCGGGAGGCTGAGGCAGGAGAAACGCTTAAACCCAGGAGGTGGAGGTTGCAGAGAGCCGAGATCTTGCCACTGCACTCCAGCCTGGGCGACAGAGCGAGATTCCGTCTAAAAACAAACAAACAAAAAAGTGAAAGGGAGTGCTTAATAATCACCAAGGGACAACACTTGGGCAAAGAAAGATATGTGTACCACCCTAGGTACTGCCTTCTTTATTACGTTATTGGTGTTTTTGTGTGGTTTTGGGAGGGAAAGAGAAAAATATGTGTGGTCAATGGCCATTTTTACTGAAAGTTAATTTCTTGCATGTCTAAAAATTATTTTATTTTGCTTTTTTCCTAGACTGGCAGTTTGGCTGAGTTTGAGCATCAAGTTCAAAAATGCTTTCCCTCAGAGCTGTTAAGGCATTAATTACCCTGTTAATTTTTAGCATCTAGTGTTATTTCTGAGAAGCCTGAACCACTCTGATTTTTCATATATGACCTGTTTTTCCTCTATGCAAGCTTTTAGTCATGCTTCTATCCTGGCTGTTATGAAATTTTACAATGTGAATTTAGGTAGGTTTTCTTTTCATTCACTATGCTTGACATTTAGTGGGCTCTTCCTAACTATAAATTTATTTTTTCTTAGCATTAGTGTATTCTATTATTTTTCTTAATTTTCTTCCTTTTCTTTTCTATCTCTAGAATTCTTATTACTTGGATGTCATACCTTCTGGGTTGACCTTGTGTGTTAGTCAGGGTTCTCTAGAGAAACAGAACAGATATATATATCATATATATGATATGATATATATATCTTTTATAGTTGTTTTGTTCAAGGCAACGCATCTGACTGAGGATAACATAGGGATCTACGAAGTCTTGAACACTGAAGACACTTTGTTGTTATTGCCAGTTAAATAGTTACTACCTCATCAGTTGTTTGTGTAGCCTGTGTTTCATCATAGCTAAAATTATTATTAGAATTTAGAAAATCATTCTTTTTGTATTCAGTCTTTGATAGATATTTCTATATCAGAAGTTTATTATGGGAATTGGCTCATGGGATTATTAGAAGGTGTGGAGTTCCACAATAGGCTCTCTGCAAGCTGGAGAACCAGGAAAGCTGGTGCTTTCCAATTCCAAGTCCAAAGGCCTGAGAACCAGGGGAGCTAATGGTGAAATTCCCAGTCTAAGGCCAAAGGCCTGGGAACTAGGATGGAGGGCAGGGCCATTGGGGTAAGTATCAGAGTCCTCAGGCCCAAGAACCAGGAGCTCTGATGTCTGACGGCAAGAGAAGATGGATATCCTAGCTCAAGAAAACAGAGAAACAGAGACACAGACAGAGACAGAGGGATTTTGCCTTTCTTCTGCTTTTTTGTTTTATGTGGGCTCTCAAATGACTGGATAATGTCCACCCACATTGGCGAGAGTGGATCTTCTTTACTCAGCATATGGATTGAAATGCTAATCTTTTTCTTAAACAGCTTCACAGTCATACTCAGAAATCGTATTTCACCAGCTGTCTGGAAATTCCTTAGTCTAGTCAAGCTGACACATAAAATTAACCATCTCACCCTCCGTGCATCTTATTTATTTATTTATTTTTGAGGCAGGGTCTCACTCTGTCACTCAGGATGGAGTACAGTGGCATCACCACAGTTCACTGCAGCCTCGACCTCTTGGGCTCAAGTGATCCTTCCACCTCAGCCTCCCAAGTAGCCAGGGCTATAAGTGTTCACCATCACACCTGCCTATTTATTTATTTATTTTTATTTATTTATTTTTTTGGAGACAAGGTCTCACTAAGTCGCACAGGCTGATCTCAAACTCCTGGGCTCAAGTGATCTGCCCTCTTCAACCTCCCAAAGTGCTGGGATTACAGGTGTGAGCCATTGCACCTAGCTGCATCTTATCTTTTCATAAATATTTTCTATCACTATGTCATTTTCTAGGACATTTCTTCAATCATATAGTTTATCCCTTCTATTGAACTCATGTCAACAATCACATCTTTACTTCCAAGAGCTCTTTTTATCCCTTTGATTGCATTTATCCCTTTTCATAGTTCCTTGCTTGGTAGTTTTTTTCTTAATTATCATCTTGATTCTTTTTGAGGATATTAAAGGTGCTTTATATAGTTTTGTTTTAGTTGACTGTAGTTTCCTGAATTGTTACTATTTTCTCTGGAATTAGTTACTGTGTTTATCTTAGTTTTAGATTTTTATGCTGCCATTCATGCCCCCAAACATGTGGTGATCCTTTGTTGTTGTTTCATGGTCTCTTATCAATTGGGCTGGCCCAAGGCAAAGTTTGTCCTGTAGAAAGATTCTTATCTATCATCTTGTGTATGCATAAAGCTGGCCTTGAAGTCACTTTTCTCGAAGTTAATTCATATAATGTTCTTTCATATACTCTGGCCTCAATATTCATCTGATTTGCATTTCAGACCCTTAACAGGACTTATAGAAGTAGAAATTAGAATAGAAAGGAGACGTTAGAATGATGTACCTTCTGATCTATACAGTTTTGAAGTCCTGCCCTCTGCACGTACTTTTGGAGTGATGTCCCTTTAGAATGTCATAAATGTCCTCCAGTTAATGTCAGCTCAAATGAATCCATGAGGTGAGGACACTGACAGTAGCAATGGGAACACAGCAGAGTTCAGAGAGCAAAGCAAAGATGCGTACAGAAGGGCCTGACAGGGTGGGAGCCCATGGAACATAGAGGTAAGACTGAACAGAGGTTATAGCAACTGCTGGAGAGAACAAATGAGGAACAGAAAAAGCAGTGGAAGAATGAGCTGTCATCATAGACAGAGAGAAATAATAAGTGAGTGCAGCTAAGAGCCATAAATGTCATTACCCCTGAGCCCTAAGCTTGCAGGCCAGGGAATCTGCATGCCAATCTCCACTTGCTGAATGGTAGTTTTTTTTTTTTTTTTTTAAATTATACTTTAAGTTCTAGGGTACATGTGCACAATGTGCAGGTTTGTTACATGTGTATACATGTGCTATGTTGGTGTGCTGCACCCATTAACTCGCCATTTTACATTAGGCATTTCTCCTAATGCTATCCCTCCCCTGCCCCTCATCTCACCTATTGTGGGCCTCCCCGTGTGATGTTCCCACCCTGTGTCCAGTGTTCTATTGTTCAATCCCCCACCTATGAGTGAGAACATGTGGTGTTGGAGCCTTCGTCCTTTGCAATAGTTTGCTCAGAATGATGGTTTCCAGCTGCATCCATGTCCCGCCAGTGACATGAACTCATCCTTTATGGCTGCATAGTATTCCATGGTGTATTTGTGCCACATTTTCTTAATCCAGTCTATCATTGATGGACATTTGAGTTGGTTCCAAGTCTTTGCTATTATGAATAGTGCCACAATAAACATATGTGTGCATGTGTCTCTTTATAGCTCCATGGTTTATAATCCTTTGGGTATATACTCAGTAATGGGATGGTTAGTCAAATAGTATTTCTAGTTCTAGATCCTGAGGAATCGCTTTTCACACACCGTCTTCTCCCACAATGGTTGGACTAGTTTACAGTCCCACCAACAGTGTAAAGTGTTCCTATTTCTCCACATCCTCTCCAGCACCTATTGTTTCCTGCCTTTTAATGATCGCCATTTCACTGGTGTGAAGGTATCTCATTGTGGTTTTGATTTGCATTTCTCTCGATGACCAGTGATGACATGAGCATTTTTCATGTGTCTGTTGGCTGCATAAATGTCTTCTTTGAGAAGTGTCTGTTCATATCCTTCGGGCCACTTGTTGATGGGATTGTTTTCTTCTGCAAATTTGTTTGAGTTCTTTGTAGATTCTTGATATTAACCCTTTTGTCAGATTTATAGATTGCAAAAAGTTTTCTTCCCATTCTGTAAGTTGCCTGTTCACTCTTGATGGTGTTTCGCTGTGCAGAAGCCTTTTAGTTTGATTAGATCCCATTTGTCAATTTCAAGCCATGCCAATGCATTTGTGTTTTAGTCATGAAGTCCTTGCCCGCGCTCTTGCAACTCTCAATGGTATTGCCTGGCTTTTTCTTCCTAGGATTTTATGGTTTTAGATCTAACATTTAAGTCTTTAATCCATCTTGAATTAATTTCTTTTTTGTATATGTGCTGAAGGCCAAGCCTTTCTACTTAAGGCTAGCCAGTTTTCCCAGCATCATTTGTTACACAGGAATCCTTTTCCCCATTTCTTTTGTTTTCGCTCAGGTTTGTCAAAGATCAGATGGTTGTGATGTGGTATTATTTCTGGAGGGCCTTGTTCTTGTTCCATAGGTCTATTATATCTTCTGTGTTTGCACCAGTACCATACTGTTTGGTTACTGTTGCCTTGTAGTATAGTTTGAAGTCAGCAGCGCGGATGCTCCAGCTTTGTTCTTTTGGTTTAGGATTGTCTTGGCAATGCAGGCTCTTTTTGGTTCCATATGAACTTTTAAAGTAGTTTTTCCAATTCTGTGAAGAAAGTCAGCTTGATGGGGATAACAATTAAATTGGCAATAACTCCAGCAGTATGGCCATTTTCACAATATTTATTCTTTCCATCCATGAGCTGGAATGTTCTTCCATTTGTTTGTGTCCCTTTTATTTCATTGAGCAGTGGTTTGTAGTTCTCCTTGAAGAGGTCCTTCACATCCCTTGAAAGTTGGATTCCTAGATATTTTATTATCTTTGTAGCTATTGTGAATGGGAGTTCACTCATGATTTGGCTCTCTGTTTGTCTGTTATTGGTGTATAGAAATACTTGTGATTTTTGCACACTGATTTTGTATCCCGAGTTGCTTATCAGCTTAAGGAGATTTTGGGCTGAGACAATGAGTTTTTCTAAGTATACAATCATGTCATCTGCAAACAGGTACAATTTGACTTCCTCTTTTCCTAATTGAATGCCATTTATTTCTTTCTCCTGTCTGATTGTCCTGTCTAGAACTTCCAACACTATGTTGAATAGGAGTGGTGAGAGAGGGCATCCCTGTCTTGTACAAGTTTTCGAAGGAAATGCTTTTAGTTTTTGCCCCTTCAGTATGATATTGGCTGGGGGTTTGTCATAAATAGCTCTTATTATTTTGAGATACATCCCATCAATACCTAGTTTATTGATAATTTTTTAGCCTGAAGGGCTGTAAATTTTGTTGAAGGCGTTTTCTGCATCTATTGAGATAACCATGTGGTTTTTGTCTTTGATTCTGTTTATGTGATAGATTACATTTATTGATTTGCGTATGTTGAATTAGCCTTGCATCCCAGGCATAAATACAACTTGATCGTGGTGGATAAGCTTTTTGATGTGCTGCTGGATTCAGTTTGCTAGTATTTTATTGAGGATTTTTGCATCAATGTTCATCAGAGATATTGGTCTAAAATTCTCATTTTTTTGTTGTGTCTCTTCTAGGCTTTGGTATCAGTATGACGCTGGCCTCATAAAATGAGTTAGGGAGGATTCCCTCTTTTTCTATTGATTGGAATAGTTTCAGAAGGAATGGTACCAGCTCCTCTTTGTACCTCTAGTAGAATTCGGCTGTGAATCCGTCTGGTCCTGGACTTTTTTTGGTTGGAAGGCTATTATTGCCTCAGTTTCAGAGCCTGTTATTGGTCTATTCAGGGATTCAGCTTCTTCCTGGTTTAGTCTTGGGAGGGTGTATGTGTCCAGGTCTTTTGCTATTTTTAAATGATCTTTGTAATTTCATTTCTGATTATGAAACTGGCACATATTTACCATATAGAAAAATATAGGAGACCACAGAGGAAAAAATGCTCATGATTTCACTTTCCAGAGATTTAAGTGTATAAGTTGAGTATCCCTAATCTGAAAATCTGAAATACAATTTATTGTTAAGTAGTGATCTCATGTCCTATAACCCTGATGAACTTATTAATTCTAGTAGTATTTTAGTACATTCCTTGAGGTTTTCTCCATATGAGAACATATAATCTTCAAATAGAGGTAGTTTCACTTCTTCTGTTCCAATCTGGATACTTTTATTTCATGCTCTTACCTAATTGTCCTGGCTACTATCTCTAGTACAACATTGAATAGAAGTGGTGAGAGTGAATGTCTTTGTATTATTCCTAATCTAAAGGTTAAAACATTTGGTCTTTCACCACTAAACATGATGTTAGCTGAAGATTTCTCACAGATGTCCTCTCTCAGGTTGTGGAAGTTTGCTTCTATTCCTTGTTTGTTGAAAGAATACTGAATTTTGTCATATGTCTTTCCCACATCTATTGAGATGATCACATTAATTTTGGTTTATTTTCTACTGATACTACATTAATTGGTTTTCAGATGTTAAACTAACCTACTATCCCTGGGATAAATCCCACTTGGTCATCATGTATAATTTATGCAGATGTTATTGGATTCAGTTTGCTAATATTTTGTTGAGGATTTTGTGTCTATATTTAAAGACTATATTCATTTGTAGTTTTCTTGTGATGTCTTAGAGTGTTGGGGTAATACTGGCCTCATAGAATAAGCTGGGAAGTGTTCTGTCTTCTATTTTTGGAAGAGTTTGTGAAAAATTGATATTAACTCTTCTTTAGATATTTGGTAGGATTTAGCAGTGAATCCGTCTGGGCCCAGGCTTTTCTTGGCATGTATTTTTTTTTTTTTTTCAGTATTTAAAGCTATTGCAGACTTCTAGTATGTAGTGGTTCTGATAAGAAATCGAATGTCATCCCTACATTTAGTCCTCTGTATATAATGTGCTTTTTCTCCTTTTATTCCTCTTAGGATTTTCTGTTCATCACTGGTTTTGATCAATTTGAGTATGGTGTTCCTTGGTGTAGTTTTCTTCATGTTTCTTGTCTTTAGGATACACTATGTTTCTGGGATATTTGGAGTTTATGGTTTTCATTGCCCATCCATGATAGACTGGATAAAGAAAATGTGGTACATATATACCATGGAATATTAAGCAGCCATAAAAAGGAATGAGATCATGTCTTTTGCAGGGACATGGTTGAAGTTAGAAGCCATTATTCTCAGCAAACAAATGCAAGAACAGAAAATCAAACACCACATGTTCTCACTTATAGGTTGTAGCTGAATGATGAGAACACATGGACACATGGGGGAAACAACACACACTGGGGCCTGTCAGAAGTGAGGGGTGAGGGTTGGGGGGAGAGAGAGCATCGGGAATAGTAGCTAATAGATGTTGTGGTTAATAGTTAGGTGATGAGATGATCTGTGCAGCAAACCACATGGCACATGTTTACCTATGCAACAAACCTGCACATCTTGCACATGTACCCCTGAACTTAAAATAAAAGTTGAAGGAAAAAACTAAAAAAGATTTTAAAAATCCACTTAAATCTCCATACTGGCATCACAATTAAATCAAAATTAATTACAGTACTAAATGTAAACTGCAAAACTAGAGAACTTACAGTAGAAAACATAAGAGAAAATCTTCATGATGTGGAGTTAGGCTAAGTATTCTTAGTTATCACATCAACAAAACGATTAAAGAAAATATGATCAATTCAACTTTATACTAATTAAAAATTCTTGGTCAGCACAAGACACTATTCATAGAATAAAAAGACCTGCTACAGATTGGGAGAAAAATATGAAAATCACTAATATGACAAAGAACTTGTGTGATAGTTAATTGTGTGTGTCACTGTGACCGAGCCCCAGGGTGCCACGACATTTGTTCCTATGTTATTCTGTGTGTGTACTGGAGGCGGGATCTGGATGACATTAACACTGGAATAGGCAGTCTATGTGAAGCAGATTGCCTTCCCTGAGTGGGCCTCATCCAATCAACCAAAGGCCAGAGGAGAAGTAAAAGGCCCAATAAGAAGGAAATACTTCCTTGGGTATCTGCCTTTCCGTCTTGGGAATTTCAGCCTCCAGAATCTCATGACCAAACTGTGTGTATATAGATACACACGAACACAAACACAAACACAGACACACAAAACACACACAGACGTATATGCCATATACATATACATGCATATATAAATATATATGTACACACACACACACACACACACACACTTCCTAGGTAAGTAGGAAGGATTGCATTTTGTAAAGCTCAGCCATTCAACGATAATTGTTGAAGTCGGCCAGTGATTATGGGGATGTTCTAGTATAGGATTCTGTCTCCTTTTTTATACTATTGAAGTTCTGCATTTGGAGAAGTAGGATAGAATAATAGCTGAATTTCTCCACATACATGTCGAAGCCCTGGGGATTAACACAGAGTCCTAAATACCACCCATAATCCTGCCCCCAACCAGGGCTAGAGAACTCTGGGGACCCCAGGTGATTTTATTTAGCCAGATCTGGGAGCCACATAACAGCAGAGGGAGAGGAAGCACCAGGCAAATAGAGGCCAGCACAGCAGTGAGGGCCTGTTAATGACAAAACACAGGTAAAACCTTCCTCGGAAAGCGAGTGTGGAGAAACACAGATGAGGCCTGAGACCTGGTGGATCAGAACCCTGCTACTGGGGTATTGAAAGGCAGGGGCTTCACAGTGCAGAGGACCAGAGGGGCCAGTCTTCGAAGGGCAGAATTGCTGGGAGACGGCAAGGCCTGGACAAAGGAAGCATCCTCTGGAGACTTGTGAGGAGAATGAATGAAGTAACTGGCAGAAATTAAAGGTCCTGCTTGAACAAAATACAATCCCAGAATGAGAGCACACATGCCTGTTCTCCAAAGCCAGACAATATTTCCTAAAATCCCAAGAAAAAATCATTTTTGCCAAGGACCTTATATCCAGTGATGCAATCCATGTATCAAGACATTGGGAAAAAGAAGTTTATTATTAGGCATGAAAGTCAGTGGAACCTGATTCCCTCATGAGGACTCTGTTAAGGATGAAATTCACTCGCGGTAGCAGGACAACACACTTTTGAATAGCTCATGTGCATCAACATATTTAAATGTAGATCTCAACCAAAAACCAAGGTGTCACATGGGCTGTCACTTTATGTTTGGGTTAAAATAACAAATAAGAAATGGCAGGTAAAGAGGTTAGAGAAGAGGAAAATAATGTCTTTGATTGTCATAGTGGTAAAAATTTGAAGTTGAAAGAAATAATTTAAAATTTATAAACCAAATAGTAGAAATGTGTCATGTTAAAAGGGGATTAGTGACATCAAAACCTGTTCAGTGCATTGTTAAATGGGAGCTATACAACTCTTCCTAAATAACAAACAAAAAGCACACACACATACACAAACAAAAAAGAAAACAAATAACATCAACAAAGAAATCCAGTAAAACAATCTACCACATATAGTAAACATAGACTAAAACATGGAAGAGTTTAGAATATAAACAGGAAGCAGATAACATTAATCTAAATTCATATCCACCAAAATCAATCATAATAATAAAAGCTTAAAACATTATACGTAAAAAATCCAATAGTCCAGAGTGAGAGGCAAAATGTTTTAATGAAACAGATTTAAAACTTAAACATTTTTAACTGATTGACTAAAATTAATTTTGGATGCAAGTTAAAATTGGGGCAGAGAATATTGTTTTTCACAACAGAATGCCAGTGAAAAGAAATTAAAATTAATTTTGGATGAAAGTTAAAATTTGGGTAGGGAATATTCTATATTATGAAGAATGACAGCAAAGCAAGGATAAAGTAAGATTTTGAGATAGAAAATTTTCAATGTACAAACATAAATATAGTAACTGACACAGGCAGGGGTGATTAATTGGTGATAAAATAGTCAGAGGAAGATTGTTAGAATACAGGATGTTTATACTATTTCAAACCACTTTCCAAATTAATTATAAACAAGGTGTCTTTACAAGGGACAGAGCTCCTAGACCCCTCCTTTACCAAGTGACCATCCCTCTGGAAAAGGTATCTGTGGGGATGGACACACTGGAAGCCTCTGCCTACCTTAGATGGACTGAGTGGGAAATACATGGACTCTGCAGAGTTCCTGGCAAAATGTTTACAGCTGAATTTAATCATGGGGACATTTTCAGATAACTTCAGAATGTAGACCATTGAGCCACACAGCTGACCTGTCCTCTACAAACAAGTCCATGTCACCATCCTCAATGACAACAACAAAAAGATGAGGAGATGTTTTGGGTTCAAAATGACTAAAAAGCACAAGCTACACCGTCTTTTTACTCTTTTTGAGCCCAAAATGTCTCTTCTCCTTTTTGTTGTGTTCTTGGTGGTGACATGGACTGTTTGAAGGGGACAGGTCAGTTGTCCTGTTCAATGTTCTACATTCTGCAGTTGTCTGAGGGTTACCTCCTATGAAACTCAGGCTAAGCATTTTCAACAGGAACATGGCATTGTTCATACTCTGCCCTGGCAGAGTCCCGGCTGACATGCTGTCTCCTGCCAGCAGCTCCTGACTCCTGTTCTCTACACGATGGGAATTGAGAGGAGCAGGGCTAAGGCCTGTGAATGCTGTTTGTCCATCTGGGCATTGGTCTCCCTAGGTATTGATCACAGTTGGAGGGGGATGGACTGTGGCTTCTCAAATCAAAGGAGCATAGTGGGTTGAAATCATCAAGAGTATTCTGTGTCTAAAATTCAATCCTCAGTGAAGGACCCCTGCAGTATTGTGTTTGGACTTGAACTTGCTTTGCTGTTTTAGTTGTTTTCATCAAGTGGAAAAGCTACTTTTTGTGACATCCTTTCACCCTTTTCATCCTTCCAGCAGTATTTGGTATCTGTAGGGGAGAGAAAGAAAAAATCAAATGAGCATTTTTTGTCAGGTCCTCCTGGTGGCTGAGTCTGGAGGGATTGCTAAGTAGTGATATATCAGGGGCAAAAGGATCACCTGCCAGGAGGATGAGCTGAAGCGTGGGCCGTGGGTTGGCTGAAGGGGGAAGCGCCATCCACAAGTGAGAAGAAAACATTCCTGAACTTCCCTGAACTTCCAGTCAGCCTGGGGTGCAGGATATAAGGACCCCACCTATGCCCAACCAGCAGTGGGGAACATCAGCCCCTTTCCTCCTGATCCCCTCTGTCTGGAGCAGAGTTATGACTTTTCCTCCCAGTGAGGATGTGCTCAACATCCATCCTGCCTGCCAAGAAGCAGAGAGGAGCAGAAGGAGAGGACCTTTTGCAGAGAAATCCACCCCCTTACAACTCCATGTCCTAGTTTTCTAGGGAGGAACGGGAGGGCCATGGGAAGAACCCTGGATGTGAGAAGCAGCAGGAACCTCAGACAACATACACGTCCAGGTCCATCTTTTACAACAGAGGAGTAGTGATGCCACAGGGGTAAGACTGAACTAAGGGCACATGACTTGCTATTGACAACCCAAGAATTAGAATCTATCCACTAAGGCCGTTTCAATAAAGATTGGAGAAAGCGAGAGGAAAGGCTCCAATCTGGAGGTCTCAACAGTCATGAGAGGCGGTTGGGTCACCTTGGCTAGGACAGGAATAAGGTTTTAAAAATAAATATGATGTTGCTGCGCTTCTTTGGTTGGTTAAAAAAATAAAATATATATATAATTATAAGTATTTGTCCAAAGGGGATCAGGAAAAAAAGGGAATTTAAAAAAAGAGACTCAAAATGGAGTTAGTAAAGAGAGAGCGGGGACTGTAACCACGGCCCAACTTATTTTCCCTAATGCCCTGAAGTTGATTCCACATCTGGTTCCACCTTAAGGCATTTCTAGAAATATTCTCAATATCTAGACCAAGAAAACTCTGAAGCAGAAAGAGAAAAGGGTTAGTTTGTGTTTTACTACAGTCTCCCATCCTATTTATTGTTTTCCCCAAGTACATTTTGGGAAAGGTTTGTTTTTAATATTTTATGCCAGTGTGAAGAGAGGCATGAAGAAGTATTCATACACAATCTCCTGCAGAATTTCAGTCTTACTTTGTTATTGTATTCTCTTCAGGAAAGTGAGACCAATGAGTTCTCTTTGGGGATTTCGTGGAAGGTTAATAATTGACCAAAAGTAAAATTTTCACATTGCAGTGGTGAGCCCATGAGTGGGCTATAAAATGGTGTGGGGAAATGTAAACTGGAAGTTTTCTTTTAAAATGCAAAAGAAAATACTAAATTCCAGTATATGTAATGTGGGAGGTATTATTTCTGTACATTAGGTGTTAATATAATGACTATTTCTTATCTTTTATTCAAAATTGAGCAAGTGTGCTTCAAGCAGATGCTAAAAGTCTAATCTATTAATTTTCTTGTTTTTCTTGTTGTATTTTTTTCGATGCTTTACAAACAGCACTACTGAGAGCAGAATACAGATCCCATCAAAGGCTGATAGATACTCAGCCTTTTCTGTGGAATAGCCACACGTATGCGACACTTCCATGTTGCTAACCTGAGGTCACAGTAGGCCAGGGGTCCTTCTCATCTTTAGCCACATATTAGAGTCACATGGGAGCATTTTAAAACTACAGATGCTCAAACCACACCCCAGGCCATGTAAGTGAGAATCTCGAGGTGTGAGTTCAAGGCATTCATCTTAATGGAAACCTCAGCAGGTGCTTATTACATGGAAGCAGGATTTAGAGATATTAAATGGACCAGCCCAGTTTCTCATCATTTGCTTTCCTTTCCCCATTTCTCTCATGATTGGCTTTGTTCCCCGTGGTTCTATGTATTGTAGCCTTCTCCCTGACAATTTCAGTTCAATCTCTCTCTTATCAACTGGGCTGGGCCAAAGCAAAGATTGTCCTATAGATAGATTTTTGTCTGTCATCTTGTGTATGCATTAAGCTGGTCCTGGAGTCACTTTTCTCAAAGTTAATTCATAAAATGCTCTCTCATATACTCTGGCCTCAAGATTCATCTGACTTGCATTTTAGACCCTTCACTGGACTTGTAGAAGTGGAAATGAGAATAAAAAGGAGAGAGGTTGGAACGATGAACCTCATGATGGTTTTGAAGTCCTGCCCTGTGCATGTACTTTTGGAGTGATGTCCCTTTAGTATGTCATAAATGTTCTCCAGTTAACATAAGCTCAAATGAGTCCATGAGGTGAGAACACTGAGACTCTGGCAACCCCATCCACGTTGGCACTAGGCTGCACATCTTGGGCTGAAGACAAACCTGACTCCAGGCCAGTGGGGAACTCCCGCCTGTTACCCCAGTTCTAATTTAATTTCCTAAGTGGGGCTCTTTGTGCTTAGTTTTAACACTGCTCATTCAGAAGAACAAGTGATGATTAAGAGTTGACTGAGTTGGGTTGCTCAAAAGAAGACTCAAGAGGAAAATCGATGTGTAAATGATGTATTAAAGCAATGATTTCTGCAGAAAGAGGCAATGGAGTTGGGATGCAGAGAGGAAAGGTAAATTTCCCGAGAGAGTGTGATTCCAGGCAAATATTCCTGTGTTCAGCAGCTTAAACTATGCACTTGGATGAGGACAAGGAGGCCTGGCTCTCCTGTGGCCATGAGAGGGGCTGTCAAGACACTAGAAGAAGGAATAGAGCAGAGTTCAGAGAGCAAAGAGGACATGGGGACAGAAAGGGCATGTCAGGGTGGGAGCCCATGGGACACAGAGTTAACACCAGACAGAGGTTACAGCAGCTGTTAGAACAAATGGAAGAGAAAAAGCAGTAGGAGAATGAGCTGTCAATAATAGACAAAGAAATAGGAGTGCAGCTATCAGCCATAGATGTGATTACCTCTGCACCCTAAGCTTGCAGGCCAGGGAATCTGCATGCCAGTCTCCACTTGCTGAGCGGGAGTTTTCTTTTGATGATCTTCGGTTTCAGGACACTGGAGGCATGAATCTGGCCATTGACTTGACGCCCTTGTGTGTTGTCTGCTGAGCCTTCGAGTGCATCATCTCCCAGCTGGGGAGGGTTCTTCATCCCCAGGGAGGGCTCTAAAACCAGCTCTGAAAATAAAACCACAGCCAATGGGATCCACTGGCACCCACGATCTTACTGTGACTTTCTCTTCCACCCAGTGGACATCAAATCAGGAAAGTGGCCTTGGAGAAGAAAGTCCAAAGGGTGAGGGGAAGCCAATAGAGTCACTTTAATATTTTCTTTTTTCTTGATCTTTCCTACATTACTGAGCAATGGTAAGATTGCCAGGAGCCAAAGGCACTGCCAATTCACAAAAATATTCAAGAAACATAGGATTAAGAAACACAAGTAGCTTCCAGGTAGATAAGGCAAAGGCAAGGAAATAACACTGTATGTAGGCTATGCTTTGGGGAGAGCATAGATTACAAAAATCAAAGTTAAATCAGAGCTGGGTTCAAACAGGAGATGGGAATGGAAGGGTCTGGCAGGGTGGCAGCCCATGTGGCACAGAGGTGAGACCAGACAGAGGTGACAGCAGCTGGTGAGAGAAGAACTAGGAAGACTAAACCTAGAGAATTTACAAAAGATGTATCATTATATGATTTACTGCATATATATATGCACCGTAGATAGCATACACACCAGATATACATAGTCACACATAATAGGACAAATGAGTATAAATCTGTACATGTTAATTTAAAGAAATGCATGTATCTGTACATGTTAATTTAAAGAATAAATGTTATATAGGGATTTTGGAGAGATTGAATGTAACAGTGTCATCACTATTCTGGTCCATTCAAATTGGAAAAAAAATTAGAGACATGAGAAGAATGAGAAAGAAAAGGTGTGAGAGAAACAAATGACCTGGTGAACAGCAAGGAGAAATCACCAGGTGAAGGAAAATATTAATGAAGAAACAAGGCATTCACTCTTTCTTCTTACCTGGGACCTGGTTCAGGCTCTGGACTCCAGGGAAAGTGAGCAACAGGGAGTGTGTCTGAGCCAGTGGGAGTGAAAGATCTTGGCTGGGGAGTGTGAGGAGAATCATAGAGAAGCAAGGAGAGAGTCAGTGGGGAAAATCGAAGTTTAAATAAGTCATCCCGGCATGTGTCAGGGGACTGCGTATCCCCGACACTCCCTGGCCTTCATGTGTCCTCTCCACCCCGGGCCCAGATGGTGCTGGGTCCCATCTCCACATAACCCTCCCTCCTCCTGAGGACAGGGGTCCCCCTCATTCTCAGCGAGGCCATCGCCCTGACAGATGAGCACCAGGCAGCCCCAGGGCTCAGGAGAGGAATACTGAGTGGGGCGGAGAGTGAGAATGAACATGACCCAGGGTTTTAAGGAAATCTGAGCAGAAGTGGATCCCTGTGAGACAGAAACTGAGGACATGGCCGTGGACATGAGTGGAGGTAAAACTAAGTAGATTTCATAAAAAACACTGATGTAGACACTTTCCGTGTGAAAGTTTAACCTTTTATTTCAAAAAGCGGGAAAAAGGAGGCTGGACATGTCAGGAGAGTGAGTGTGGGTGGGATTTGCCTGTTACTCAATGTGCCTCATGGGTTGTTACTGAAGTGCCTGATAGGGAAAATTGGCTTCATGAGGGATGGGGAAGGAGAGGAAGAAAACTGGCAGAGGAGTCTGTGTGAGAAAGGAAAGGAAGAGGGGCCCTAGAAAGCAGAGATCTTCATAACTGCTCTACCTCAGAGGAGACATCATCCGTGAAGTCACTTTCTAAGTGTAAATTTAGCTGAAAGATCTTAAAAGGATTAGATAACACCCATTCTTAAGTTTATTGGGTAATTCTTATGGAATCAAGCCCTTTGGAAATTATCATAATTAATATTCCCAACAATGATTGCAGGTAGATATAATTTTTCAGGTATCTCAGATGAGGGAACAGAGATGTAAATAGCAAAAAGACAAAAACCTTGGCCAAAGTCAACAAGCAGAAAGTGGCAAACCCAGAACCTGACAGCAGATTTGGTTCTAAGTTCCAGGCCTTTGCTCATCTCACTGGGTTGTAGCATCGTGAATTTCAGCTTGACCCTGAGGAAGCGTGGGAGGCCCCATTCTCTCCTCCACCCACAGCACTGTGACCACCAACACCTGGATTAGAGCTTCATGACTCCGTTTCCTTCCCTACCTTGGAAGTTCCGTTGGTTCCCAGAATCAGTGTTGGCTGTGAAACTGCAGGTGGTGGAGGAAAGGCCCCGCCTGGCCAAGCCATTCCCTTGATCCAGCTGTAGTCGCAGACAACTGGGCACCAGGGTGCTTGGCTCCAGCTGTGCCTGTGCAACCTGCACCTCTGACAGGTGGTGGCTCAAGTCTCCACTCCAAGTCCCTTGGGGACAGGCCGTCTTGGTGGGAGCTGAAAGGAGAAGGCGCTTCAGTAGGAATAATCTGAGTTTTCCCTTTGTTAAGCACGCCCAGAGCACCCATCCCCGATGTCTCTGCTGTCCGTAAAGCCACCCAGTGACCCACGCCACACAGACAGACATCATGTCAGTGCAGGCGACGTCACCTTTCCTGTCTGTGCCTGGGGACGCTGACATGGCAGGGTCCCAGGCTGGGGTGTCCCTGAAATGAAAAACCTTTGCTTCAGCCCAGAGGGCTTTGGATTGTCTAACAAGACCATCACGATTATTCTGTTATTATTCAATTCTTTCTTGTGACAAGAGGGAAAGTTCTAGAGAGGCCTCAGAGCACAGGAGAGGAGGAGCTGTTTTTCTTCACACACAGGGTTGTAAGAACAGGCCAAGAATTAGAGCTGCGAGGCTTTGAGAAAGAACGACGAGAAAGGGGGTTGGGAGGCTACAGACCAAACACTAACTGAGGCAAACTTTTATGGGTTCTGGGACACTTTGAATTTCCCGTTGACTATAATGGTTTGACCCTCAACCCACACATATCCATCCTATTGTCATATAGTGGGTGTCAGCAGACAGAGGCAATGTAGGAGAGGGACCAGTCCCTTCCCGGAAATTCAGGGGCCACAAGAGCCACAGATCAGCACGTGCGGTTCCTTAGGAAGGTAACAGAGGACACAATCCTCACATTACCCACTGCTCCAGTGGGGTTCGGGTGGCACCCCTTAAACAGATTCTTTCCATTTCCCCAGGGAGAGGAATACACATTCTGAGTGGACTAAGACTTCCAATGACTTCACGCCAGTCCAGGTTGGGCTCAGGATGGGGACGGGGCCTGCAGGGCCAGATCCATGTTGCTGTGGGGCTCCTCTCTCTCCTCCCCTCTCCACATCCTTGTTCTCTGCAAGGTTTTCTAAGTTTTCTTAAAAACGCCTCAGTGCCCTCAGCTCTAATATGCAAATGCCACTGCCCACTTGGGAGTGTCCTTTGAGCCCGGAACAGGTTATAGCAGGACAGAGCTTGCTTGCAAAGGGGCAGGACATACAGCAGGTGCAAGGACAGTGTGTATTTTAATTGTTTCATGAATCACTGTGATTCTAGAAAGGCATTTGCTGTTTTGAAACTCAGGGAGAAATGCAAAATGGGAATGGGGATGGTCCCAGTATGAAAGGCACTTACTGACCAAAATAGAATAGAGGCCAACATCTTTGTTGCTAGTTTCTTTCTTTTTGTGTGTGTGCGTGTGTGTGTGAGTGTCAGTGTGTGTGACACAGGGTCTCACTTTGTTGCTCAGGCTGGAGTGCAGTGGTGCAATCGTGGCTCACTGCAGCCTCAACTAACCAGGCTCAGGTGATCCTTCCACCTCAGCCTCCCGAGAAGCTGGGACTACAGGTGTGTACCACCACGCCCTGCCAATTTTTTTGTAGAGACAGGGTTTCACCACGTTACCCATGCTGGTCTCAAACTCCTGAGCTCAGGCGATCCATCTCCTTGGCCTCCCAACATTCTGGAATTAAAGATGTGAATCACCACACCTGGCATTTTTGCTAATTTCATTACAACTTAATCCAATATACTGAGGGACATCACAGAGTTACTTGCTCTTACTAGAAGATAATGTAATGGGTAAAATCCCCAACAATCCACATCAAATTCCCAGAACTGAAGTTATAAAAAAGAGAATGAGCAAGAAGAAATGAAAATTGGATTTTGTTTTTACACGTCCTGTGGAGCTGCTATCTCAAGGGGCACTTGCTCAGAGGAAGGGTTTTCTGGACGTCATGGGGACAGGAACCACTCTGCTTTGCTCATCGGTTATGCCAGAACCTCATGAGGGACACTAGTTGTCGATGGTTTTCATGAGAACATAGCACTGAGCCCAAAACTTGATTGAAACTAAAACCCACACATGGAGAAAACCACTGGAGCTCTGCAGAGGATGCAAGCCTGACACGCATAGAGGAAGGGACGCTGGACTGCGTCAGTGGAGGGAAGACCCCTCGGAGGAAGTAGAGCCGCAGTCCCCAACCTTTTTAGCACCAGGGTCTGGTTTCATGGAAGACAGTTTTTCAGGGACCAGGTTAGGGGGAATGGTTTTGGGATGATTCAGGCACATTACATTTACTGTGCACTTTATTTCTACAAATACTACATTGTAATATATAATGAAACAATTATACAACTCACCGTAATGTAGGATCAGTGGGAGCCCTAAGCTCATTTTCCTGCAACTAGATGGTCTCATCTGGGGGTGACAGTCACTGGGAGACAGTGACAGATCATCAGGCATTAGATTCTCATAAGGGAAAGCACAATCCAGATTCCTGGCATGTGCACTTCACAATAGGGTTCGAGCTCATGTGAGAATCTAATGCCCCTGCTGATCTGACAGGAGGTGGAATCCAGGCTGAAAAGCTCTCCCAACGCTCACCTCCTGCTCTGCGGCCCAGTTCCTAACAGGTCATGGACCCATAATGACCCATGGCCTCAGGGCTGGGGATCCCTGAAGAAGAGAATCTAGCTTGGGACACAGGAATCATGAAACAGGCCTCCAAATAATCGGGAAAAACTCCCAGCATATCTGGATGGCCAGAGAAGAGATAAGGGCATGTAGTTAGCAACATAATTTCAGGAAAGACCGTTTCCCTATCTTAAAGAAGGAGGTCTGTTATATAAATTTCTTCAGCTAAGCTACTGTGGCCAAGACTTTGCAATAAGTCCTTACCACACCCCTCTCAGGCCTGTTTTGATAGCCACAGCCTACTCTTGTGAGAAGGAGCCAGGTGACAGAGGAGGCACTTGGGACAGGAGAAGAGGAAGTTCTACCCAGTGGATGTCTGTGCTGAAAACTGGACCCAAGAGCCAGATTCAAAACAGGCTCAGTGTATACGGCCTGCCTGCAGAGGTGGTCTCTCTGAGCTGCACAAGTTGCAGAAACAAAACATACAGAGGCTGCCTGGGATGACAGTGGATCTTTGTGACCTCCAGGATGGAGTACTCACAGGCTATATCCAAAGCAGAGCAGGCAAGTTGATCCTCCAATGAGGACAAGGTGCTGCTATAAGGCTGGTGGCAGTCAGACAGGTCACGATGAACTAAAGGAGTCAAGTAAACTTCATCCACAGAGTCCTCTGGGATTTCCTGCTCCTTCACCTCTGGAAGCTCCTGGCTGAGCCTGGGGTAAAGAAGACAGAAGATAAACGCCAGAGAGAACCAACACCACTGCGCCCAGCTGGTTCTATAGGGAGGGCCTCAGGGAGGCCCAGAGGAAGCAAAGTACAGTCTCCTCAGGGAGATACAATCATCCTTCCCTGTCTCGAGAAGGAGACAGAGCGTGAGAGGCTTTGAGTGCACTGGGCAGGCAATGATCTGGGGAGGAAGGAAATGGAGTGATCCCTGTGGGAAACTGTTGCATACATTTTCTTGAAATTAGCATCATTGGCCAAATGAATACAGACTCTTGAGTCTTCACAGAGTTCCTGTATCCTCAACATCTCTTGTTCTCAACATTGTAGCATGACATGCATTATTTTCATTAACTTTCCTGCTGTCAAATACTTGTAAACATGGCACTGTCTAATACTTGTAAACATGGTAATGCCAAAGAGGCAGACATCAAGTGTGCAACTCCCCTTTAATCAAAAAGGACAGAAAAGGGGACTGCAGAAAATGTCTGTGACTGATCAGTTCAACAGAGTCAACTGAATGCACATTAGTAGAATTGAAAAAAATTAATAAGAAGGAAATACAAATATAGGTGTACAATGAAAAGAGTCAACCTTATGAATACGGCTATTTCATGGTTGGCTGAACAGATGGAACAGGTATATTCTGCATGCTCTGATTTTCCCTGCATCCGAGACTCCAGATATCTACAGTGAATTAACTGTCCATGATTCCTCAGAGTTACCTGGGGCACGGTGGGTCTTGATCTTCTAGCTCCTCTTGATCCTTTTCAATTTCTGCAAATAAATTCAGACAGAGACAGACACATTAAGCAGGTTCTCCTACACACACAAACAATCCACTGTGCAGTCCTAACATAGGAACATCAGTTTCCTCAGTGGGAGATCAGGACAGTGTGAGAGAAATATTCAGGAGGCCTGAGGTCCTGTCATGAGAGAGATGCCTTGGTTTTCTTCCCTGAGCCTAGGAATGAAATCTCCCTGTTCTGGTAGATCATTATCCCAACATCAACTGTCCTGATTTTGTGCAAATAGTTATGCAATTTTTTCACACCAATTCAAGGCAAACACCTCAATTGCTTTCTAGAAGGAAAACTGCAATATTCAGCCTTCAGTCATCAAATACCCACATTGTTCATGGTGGCAAGGAGTTTATACACTGAAATTAGAATGAAGGAGAGAATATACAGACCCTCGAATCAAAATGAATCTTTGGTACTACAAAGAGACATTAGCATTTCGTGATATCTAGGAGTGACAAGGCCCAGTCTTGTTTCTAGACACATAACAAAAGCAAATGTACTGCTCACCTAAAACAGGCCAACATCAAGGACACAGAGAATGAGGCTAGGTTCTTTAAAACCTAGGTAATATCTTTAACGAAAAGTAGACAAAGATGCCACTGGCCTTGGGCTGGCATAGAATCTCAAAGGACATGGCTGGGGAAAGAAACTTGTAAGGAACATAATAGCTGGCAAGACGAATCTTATTCAGATTAAGAGGCCTGACAGATACCTGTTGGGCATGTGCTGCGTAGATTGGTGTGAATTTGTCAATGTCGTGACAGTGGGCCAGGGTGACACAGGCCTGGTCTGAGATGAGGAAGAGAGCAGAGCTCACTGACCCACCCCATGTCTGTGCTTCCAACTTGATTTTTGATTCTGATGCAAATCATCCTGTGTCTCTGAGTCATGCCCACCCCAATGACACGTCTCAGTCCAGCCAGGGGTGCAAGGATTACGGAGTCTACCTGAGACACCATTTGGAGATTTATCGTGTTCACAATGGAGTACTCACTGTCTACAAGAGCCAAGCTGACTTGCTTGTCTTCAAAACAGTATGAAGTGCTCCCATAAGGGCGATTGGAGTGAGGTAGGTCAGGAAGGATGGAAGGAGTAAAGCAACATCCATCCAGTGACTCCTGGGGGACTTCATGCTTGTCCACCCTCAGCGGTCCCCTGCTGAGCCTGTAAGGTAGGAAGGAGTAAGGATTAATCCAAGGAGTTTCAGCGCCCAGCTGGCTTCACGTGAGGCAGGAGGCAGTGATGGCAGAAATCAAATGGGGCAGCCCATTAAAGAGTTCAATATTCTCCTCTTCTTGGTGGGTCACAGTGTGGTTGCCATGGGGTGGGTTGCAATACAGAGAGAGGGAAAGAGAGATGAGAGAGAGAGAGAAGCATCAGAAGCTCAGCGAAGTGGCCAGATCACGATTTTCTGAGGAAGGAGACTGAGTCTCTCTGTATGGTGCAGTCGTGACTTACTGAATATCCTGTTCCATAACGGTGGCTTCATTCCTTTCTTTTAAATGGTGTTAAATTTCATGTGTAGTGACCAATTAAACATAGCTTTTGAGGCATAATAATATGCCCGAAATCTCATGCCATCAAGTCCTTCTTCTCTCATTACTATGTGTGGTATAATAATAATCTTTTTCTACCTAATTTCCTTACCTTGAAATGCTTAGCACTGTGTTAATGCAAAACAGCAGAAAGCAGATATGAATCTCAGGCTGGTTGAAAACATAAGAAGAGATAGCTGCTTTACAGAAATCTCTGGGACTGATTAGTTGTTCACAAGATCAACTGGTTTTATGTACTGAACCTGAGAAGTTAATACAAAATGGCCAACAATGCAAGTATCACAATGAAAATGTAAAACATGGTTAGAAAGGATCATTTCTGGTTGGCTGAAGGGATGAATTAGGTATATTCAGGACTTTCTGGTTTTCTGGGGATATGAGTTCCACAGGTGTCACCCTGAATAGAGCCCGATTTTTAATTACCTGGGATCAACTGTTTCTTTTCCTTTCACCTCTTCAGGATTATTTTGCTTTTCTGCAAGTAAATTAAGAGAAGACCAGTCACATGAACTTGATTCCATTCATACATGCACAACCTTGTCCAAATCTACCTAGGGGTCATAAATATACTCGGTGTGATAACAGGTGTGAGAGAAATTTTCTAGGAGGCCTCAGGGTGAGCATTGTGAGAAGTCACTAGGTTTGCTTTCCTGAGCCATGGAGCAAATCTCCCTGATATGACAGGTCATCATCACAGTCCTTCTGTCTGAGTCACAGCAAAATGTGGCTGTATCCCTGTTACTAACAGATCCTGGAGATCTACTTAAATGCTTCCTAGCAGGTTACTGCAGTATTCAGCATGTTTCCTTCAGATAAGCTGTTTTTCGGTGTTTTTGTAGAATGTACATTTCGAGGGACAGATTAAATCAAATGAATCTCTAACGCTACATGGATACATTGGCCTTTCATGTGGCAGGGAGTTCCAGGGCCCAGCCTCCTTTCAGAAACATACAAAATCTAATAGTGGTGTCATGTTCTGGTACTCAGAGACCTCTTAGCTAAGACAAGCTTGCTAAAAGGGGAGGGAGTCTAGCCTGAGAGAAGTGAGGCAGCGGGTATTATTGGCTCAAGGATATAGATAAGGCTGCCAGCTGGCCTTGGACAGGCAGAGAAACTCAGGTTGTTTGGGAGGGAAAATTAAAAGTTTTCATGTGAGATGACAGATTAAATCTAAATCAGGAGGACTAGTGGTTACATCCTGCACCCAGGCTGCAGAGGTGGGTATGAATTTGTCAGGTCAACTTTGGGTACAGTGATTTGACAATGGGGCAAAGATGATGGACAATGTGTGGTTTTGGAGGAGGATGGAGCACAACTCTGACTCCTAGGAAGCCTTCCTTCAAAATCCTAAAGCCTGGTTCTAACCAGTGTATAAGCATAGTGTCTTCCTGAAGGTATGACATCTTTCATTATGGACAGATTGTGGGATGCAAAGAATAGGGAGCCTACCTAGGAAGCCAAGTGGGGTTTCATCCCATTTGGAATTGGAGTAATCCCTGGCAACATCCTGAACAGAGCAAACTTTCTCTTCATCCAGTGCCAAGAAAGTGACTTCATGATGCAGGTAAGAGTTGGACATGTCATGGTGTCTAGAATGAGAAAAAACACATTCCTCTGGTAAGTCCTTGAGGACTCCCTTCTCTTCAGAATCCTGCAGCTTCCTGATGAGCCAGGTAGGATAGGAACGATAGCCGATTAGATCAAGACAGACTCAGCACCACAGCATGTCATGTGATTTGATGGGACACAAAGGGAGTGGTCACAGAAAGCAAAGGGGTCATCTCCTCCAAGAGAGAAAACCCATCCTTCTAAATGTGGGGTGGATATGACTGCCCTGGGGACAAACAGCGGAGACAGCAGATTAACTCAGTGCACTTGCCACAAACGAGCTGCTGCAGGAGACCGAGACTTTCCCTGTAAACTAGCAGCATGACTTGCAGCAGAGAGATCTAACACGGGGCTTCACTTCCTTCATACAAATGGCGTTGATATTTACATGCAGCATCCAAGTGAACAGAGCTCTTGGGGCATTCCAGACACACAGATGCTGTTTTAAAGGTCCCCTTTTTCAATATTTTGATATGCATTATGAAATTTTTTTTTTAAATTTTTTCTGTCTTGCAAACTAAGTAGTTGCCAACATGCTGACACAAAACACTCAGAAAGCAGATATGCATCTTACTCTGGATTAACCACATGGGAGACCACAGGTGAGATCAGGATATCCCTGAGTTTAGTCAGTTCACCTGGCTCAACTGATTGTCGGTTCCCATGCTTGAGAGGTGTTAAGAAATGAAAGCTATTCAAGTGCCATAATAAAGAAGACAACATTGTTAAGGGGGTAATTTGCAGTTGGATGAATGGATGAGACAATTCTATTCGTCACTCCCTATTTTCCCTGGATCCGTGGTGTCCAGGTGTCACTACTGAACTAACAGCCCACAAATCCACAGTTACCTGGGGAGCACTGGTGCTTTCCCCTCTTCTTCCTCATGATCATTTTGATTTTCTGTAAACAAATTCAGAAGAGCAGGTCACAGTAAGGAAATCACACTTCACACAAGACGAAATCAGTGCCCAGTCATGGCGCAAGACATAAATATCCTCAGTGTAAGAATGTGACATTTTGACAGGAAGGTTCTAAGGCGCCGTACATTAAGTCTTGTCAGAAGTAGATGAGCCTCCTTTCCAGACCTGTGGAACAAAATCTCCCTCATCTGGTAGATCATAATCACCTCTCCTTGGACCTAAGTCTGCGCCAACAGTTAAAGAAAACTTTTCTCACAAGAATTCAAGAATTGCCCTAACTACTCTCCAGAAGTGTTGTTGCAATACCGATTTATCTCATCAAATATCATAGTCAATGAATGGTTAGAGAAATTTATATAGAAGACTGAACTGATGGATAAATTCTAACAACCCTTGTGTAAAAAAGGATCTGTGGTGCTACACAGATACATTGGCCACTCATGGGGTGAAGAAGGCAGAGCCCAGCCTTGTTTAGGGAAACTTATAAGCAAGATAAAGGTAGAAGTGTTTATGTCCTGCTTTCAAGGTGACTGCTTAGCTGGGACAAGCTGACCTAAAGGAGACCAAGGCTGGGGCTGAGAACAGTGAATCCAGAGAAACAACATCTCCAAATACACAGGCGAGACTGTCAGTGGCCTGTGACAGGCATAGAAACTCCATGGACATTGTTCAGGGACACTAATCATTATTGCATGTGACAAGAGACATAGGAACCGAGCCAGGAGGCCTGACAGCTACCTCCTATACACAGATGGCTATGACTTTGTCACACCTGCCTGTGGTCCAACATGCTGACACTGGGGCCAGGAAGACAAAGTGATGCCATGGGCCAAGGAGGAGAGGAAAGTTCTCTGACCCTTGGATAAATGTGTGCAATATTCCCTCATAGTTTCTTTTCTTGCTTTCTGTGTGCAATATCCCATCACAGTTTCTTTTCTTTTCTTTCCCTTCCCTTCCTTTCTCTTTCTCTTTCTCTCTTTCTCTCTCTCTCTCTCTCTCTGTCTTTTTCTTTTTTTTTGAGACACGGACTCTGACTGTCACTCAGGCTGGAGTGCAGTGGTGCAATTATGACTCACTGCAGCCTCTACCTCCTTGGTTCAGATGACTCCCCCCATCAGCCGCCCGGGTAGTTGCGATGACAGGCACGCACCACCATGCCTGGCTAATTTTTCATATTCTGTGTAAAGATTGGTTTCACCACATTTCCCAAGCTGGTCTTGAACTCCTGAACTTAAGTGACCCACCCACCTAAGCCTCGCAAAGTGCTGGGATTACAGGTATGAGCCACTGCACCCAGCTCTGTCTTAGTATGTAAATCAAACCAATATGTATGTATGCAGCCTGTCCTCAGAATTGATCTTCCTCAGCCTAGACAGAGGCAGGAGGGACAAAGAATAGAGAGGCTACCTGGGAGAATGTTTAGAGCCTTCTCTTCATCATGAGAGGGTTCATTCTCTACAACCAGAGCAGAGTCGACTTTGTCTTCCTCAGATGTGATTTTGGTGCTCCTGTGAGGCTGGTTGGAGTCAGATGGGTCGTGACTATTTGAACAAGTGACAGCACATTCCTCCAGTGAGTCCTGAGGGACTTCCTTTCCTTCAGCCATCTGCACCTCCCTGATGAGCCTGGTGGGATAGAAATGACAGAAGATTAAACCAAAAGGCATTGGACCCCAGGAAGTCCTACTGGTTTTGACAGGAGGCATAAGAGAGTGGTCTCAGAAAGCAAAGGGGAGTTTCCCTTTAAGAAGGAACAGACAATCCTCTCCTCTCTGCAACAGAGCAGAGAAAACCAGAGAGGAAACAGTAGCTGGTGATCATTGCACTGGGTAGATAGGAGTTGAGGACGGAGACTCAGCTGTCTCTGTATGGTACAGTCTTGAGAGCACACACAGAGACTAAAAACAGCTGCCACACGGTGTGTCTAAGCTGGGTTGTAGTTAACCTACTGTGGCCACAGGAATACAGGCCTTTGAGCCATTGTAGACTCCAGAGATGGTGTGCCTTCTAAATTTATTTTTACTTTAATATTGTGACATGAAATGTAAATTCTTTGTCTAGGTACTTTTCTTTGTGTTCAACTTTGCTAGGTACTTCCTAATTCCTCTGCTTGTTGCCTCTCTGCTATTTATCTTTCCTTTAAAGAACATAAAGACAACCGTGTAGAAAGCAGCTTTGCACCTCCTCCTGGCTTTCACTGCAGGGGAGAACAGGTCTCCTCTGTGTGTGCAGGAAGTCCCTTGGGCTGTGAGTTCATCTGGGGTCATGCTTACGCGTACCATGAAGACAATGGACAAGCATGTTAACAGGGCTATTTCCTTGCTGGGTGAGTGCATGAAATCAGTGGACTCTGCAGGTTTCTTATCCTGCATCTGGAATCTGTAACTACCTTCACCCGCCTTGTGTTCTTTCTGAGACCCTTTTCATATTTTACCACCCATTACCCGCTCCTGATTATTCAGTGTTACCTGGGAGCAGGTGATTCCTGTACTTTCTCAATCTCCTCATCTTTCTCATCTTCATCCTCATCTTCATCATTCTCTGCAAATACAGAAGAGTCCATTGAGATATTTCCCACTTCACCTATGCAAGCACAGTGAGCCCTATGTGCACGGATACACAAACATCTATATGTATGAGACCAGACGGTACAAGAGCTCTCATGTTTTATCTTTAACAAAATGCCCTGGAATGGTTTCCTGATCCATGAGGCAACGCATTTCTGATCTGCAGGGTCACCATCAAGATGTGGCCAAATATTGAAAAGACTTTTTCCTCTTCATATCACTGCAGGCTCGTCCAGGTTCTCTGAACTTCAGCAGCTGTCTCCCCAATCCTGCCACAGATCTGATTCCCAGGCACAGGCTCTGTGTCCTGTCACAGCTCACATTTAGAACCTGTATCTTTCTCTTAGAACAGGACAAACAGCCTTGTCCCACAATACTCCATACATCAGGGACTTCATGGGCCTCCAAGTGGCTTCGATTGTGTTATCCAGGGACACTGTCTCCATGGGGAGTGCTCCAGCCTCAACCACTTCCTACCACCAAATGCCAGCACTTCAAGAGCCTTCTCCAACAGCACACAGCAAGGGGCTTTATCTCATGTGAAATAGAGTCATAAGTGTTCCCACATTTGAATGCCAGAGACAATTTGTTTGCCTTTACAGATTTAGAGACAGAAACCCAGGAAGGATAAATTAATCAGTTGGGCACAGTTGCTAAAGACATTGCTGAAGATAGAGCCTGGGAACCTTCACTCTTAGTCTGGGTCTCTTTTCACTCTAACAAGCTGCCTCCTGTCACAGCCTCCTCCCAGTCCTTTAAAACTGGACGAATGCTGCCTCTTGCTCCAAAGACCACGTTCCATCAAGAAAGGAGGAGACCTTTGCAATACTGTGACCTCCAGCCCCATGGGTTTCCCATCTCTGTTTTTACCTAGGAAGTTCTGGTCATGTCACGCCCACAGATGTTTACTGGAAAGATACACTACCCATAAAATTGTCATTGTGGAGGTTTGGAGGTCTGAGGACTTTCATAAGCCTGGAGCTGTAAGTGCGTCATCAGGGCCCATGGCCACCTCACCTGGGCTCAGCTTCTGGAGAAGGCGCTCTGCCAGCCTGCGCCCCTCAGCCAACTGCACTCGAAATCCTGACCCTGGGACTTTTCAAGGTCATCAGGAGTGAGGAGGGCCTTGAAATGCTGATTCAGTGAGCGGGAGGCATCTCTCCCTTCCTGTAACTTCTCCCGTAACTGGGTCAGCTCTCGTGCCTGAGAGTGAACCAGGGCTTTATATTGCCTAAGGTGAGATAGTAGAGAACATTTAATAATGGAAAGGGATGAGTGATCAGTTCTAACACTGCAACAGAGGTTTCTGTGAGAATGTCCTCAAGGAGCTTTCCAAGCAGAAGGTCAGCACATATTTGGGAAATGCCTTTGGCCAAGAGAAAAAAAAAAATATAAAAATATATATCTTTAAGCTATAATGTGATGTATATATTTTAAAGGGTTCCTCTATATAAAAGAGTGCTCCTGTAAGATCCTCGATAATGTTCCATAGATCTTTCTTTTCTGTAAACAAAAGCCTGTGTCTTCCTAGATCAGTTCCAAATGGATATCCTTGCAGTTCCTCACTTTGGCCATGGACATTTCTATATGGAATTTCACACAGTGCATCTTGCAGTGACTCGAACTAAAGCCATGCACAGAAATGTGACCAGGTGCAAATGGGGTGGATTTGAAAGATGTAGGAAGAAAAAAAGGACAGGGTCAAGAAGGCAACATTGCTTGAACGAATGACATGCAGCAGTCAGCAGGAGGTGATTCTAAGAGTAAATGGGGTGGTGATCACACACCATTTTGAATGTGCTAAATGCCGCTGCGGTTCACTCTCTTTAATTCTCAATCCCTTTTGGTTATGCAAATTTCACCTCAAGAATTCCTTGTTTTAAAAGAGAAAACAAGGTTCAAGAAAAAACTGCAACCCATAACTTACTAAGATGACTGTTCTGTTTTATAAATGTTTGTATGGCATGTGCCTGCCATGTAAATGCCTGCCCTTGTCCTGGCCTTAGCTTGCTCTGTCTCCTCCTGCAGCTGAGTTGCTGCACTTCCTGCGAGATCTGCTTCACCCCGTCTCCCCTGCCCCCAACAGGGCCTTACTTCACCCGAGCTCCTCAGCTTGCCTGAGCTTCTCTGCCAGCTTCTCCACGAACTGCAGTTCATCCTCAGCACAGAGTCTATGATGTCTTTGTACTCTTCACACTCTGAGAAAAGACAGACACACCTGCCTCAGTGCAAGGCTGAACATGCTGCTGGGATCACTGACTGACAGGGCAGGCAGCAGCATCCATCCCAAGGATGAAAGCAGCCCCAGTATCAGGCTCTGAAGTACATTTCTGCATCTTTAGTTACCAACTTCCCAACTTTCTGGCATCTGATACTCATCAACTTAGAGATGGGGAGAAAAAAACTCTAGTGCACATCGGGCAACTTTGACACGATGATTCACCTGGAACAAGGCAGAAAGCCAGAATTCACAGCCCCTGAGGTTCGATTCTGAATCTTGGGGACACTTTCCCGCCCTGCAGCCTCTCCTGTAAAACACTGGGTGCTGGGGCATGAGGTAATAATATCCTGCACAGCCGAAAGACCCTTAGCACTATGGGATCCTTTACTTCTGTTTCCTGGTGGTCCACGGTACGCCAAAACAGCGTTCATCTATCTTAGCCCATGTTCCGCCATATATACCATAACGAGGCTTTAGTAGAAAATTACGCCCAGTCACGCCGGTCAAACTTTTGAATTGCTGGTTCAGAATGGAGAACCACGAGAGAGTGTTCTTTCCTGCCCACGAACTCAACAGGAGTTTGAAATGACCGCGAAGCCACAGGCATCCTTTCTGGCGTTTACGAGGCAGCAAACCCGGCGAAACAAGTCCCCAGCGCCCGAGCGACGCGAAACCCCAGTCCCCGCGGAGCCCAGGAGCCTGTGGGGTCCTTGCCTGCACACTCCATTGACTGCTACCCCCACAATGCGCCCTATGTGCCGCTTTCTTCCTCTTTTTAGGAATAAGAGCCTGTGTCCCAGGAAGCTATGGGACTTCCTCCTCACCATGGTAATTCTTTTGCTCTTGACGCTGTCACTTCATGGCTGCCGCAGTTACTATTAGGAGTAGTCTCCTCTTTAAACTCCTTAGTGCGGGTGCTGTGTACTGTCACTATGTTTCCCCCAGGGTGCCCAGAATAGAGCTTTGCCTACTGGGCCTCAAAGAAGTTTGAAGTGAATGGAAGTTCATTAGTCCCAGACATTTAGACCAACAGACTAGATGTTACCTGTCTGCAGCATCTTACATGGTACAGAGAGGATTCTCATAAACATGATTTAGCCTCTTGCTGAGAAGAACAGGTGGTTCTGTGCCTGTGTCAGCAGTCAATATGTTGGATTTTAACTCTCCTCTCACCTCACACCAGACTGCAAATGTGGAAAAGTTGCTAAATACTTTGTGCCTCTGTTTTCCATCCTTAACACCATGAAGTTAAAACCCATTTCTATTTTCCTAGAAGTATGGGAAGGATGACAATTTTGATGAAGAGACCGTTCAGTTTCTCGAGAGAAGACAGGTGGTCATTCATCACTTTCGTTGTGATGGTGAATCTATAGAACTTACTGTATTTCTTCAGCTGGTTGGCCAGGGAGTAGGCAGTAGCTTGAGTTATAAGGAATTTCTCTTTGAGGTCTCGGAACTGCTGATTGCTCTCTGCCAGCTGGGAGCGCAATTCCTTGTTGATTTCTAGGATGTTCATCTCTGCCCTCTCGCCGGACAAAGGGTCGGCAGATACCACCATGCTGACGTTTGTGGCAGAAGAGGTAGAGCCAGGGACTGGGGAGAAGAAACCCAAACACATGATGTGTCAAAAACTAGTGAAATCAGTTAGGTTTAATCAGGACTGAGAGATGACAATAACTGGAATTGTTAACTTACGGTTGAGAAAAACTTGATCAACACCCACAACACTTTAGAGTCTTTAACCGCAAAAACAGGGTCCAGGATGCCTGAGCTCAGAGTTGAAGGCACTACCTAAAAGCCCGACTCTGACAAGAGTGAGGGAGGTAGCAGCCAGCGTGCCAGGTAACGGTCTGCAGTTGCAATAACAGAATTAGAAGGTGGGTGTGTCATGGAATCTTAGGAGCCCTGCATTCCAATTGCCCAGCCTGTGCTGAAACACTAGGGCCCTGGTCTCACCTGATGGTCACTGATGGGGACCATTTCTTCAGCAGTCACTCTCAGTGTTAGGCCCACCTCTTTCCCAATACATCTAAGCATATTCCTCATTGCTCATCCCTTGTGTGTATAAAATCGTCAAGGTAGAGGTAGTTTCCCAAAAGCTTATATTTTCTTAGTGGTCGTCACAAAATCAGTCCACCTTCTCTAAGTTGAATCAGATCTTAAGGCTTTTCCACATGTGAAAGATATCAGACTTTTAGACTGTGATATCCTCTGGGTCTTCTGCATTTTTTTTCTGTAGCTACTGAAAAGTGAATGCATAATTCATTTTTGAAAATATTTTCTCTCCTGGATCAGTATTCCTCTTGCTGCATCCCATTGTTATGTTGATTTCTTTTCTCTTACTGGGGCAGCATCTTGGCTTTTTATTACACTTAAGACCAGTTTCACATCCCTATGTCCATAGCTCTTCCTCTATGTGTAGGTTGATTTGTTTTTTAGTGTCACTGAACACTCGTTTCATACTTGTCACTTACAAATATCATTCTGGTCCCACAAGAGCTCTTTTCAAGGTATTAAGTGATCAAAATCATTTGTACATATCCCCTGAAAACATGTATGACCATGTATCTTGGGAAATCTTGTAAACCCGAGGCTATTTTGTTGTTTTTGGTTTTCCCATATATTGAAAAGAACACGGCCTTGAATGCTTCTCAGAGAATATTATTGGATATATACATATGTATATATTGAGTTGCTCTAACAGTGTTGATGTGTGGTTGCATTCCACTAACAGAACCTGGCAAGATCAAGCTCATGGTCAGGGGTGGTTGGTGATCCTCAGTGTTCCTGTGCAGCAGAAGGTGAGTTTGAGATGAGAGGGACGAGTAGGGGAGCGTGCTCCCCCGAACCACCTCCTCACTTTCTCAGCTTCCATCCTCAACTAGGTTTTTTGAGGCTAGGACTTGGGAATTTGCCCTGTAGCCCAGATCTCCTAAGTGTGGCTGCTGGACTTGCCTGAGTTGAGGGCGTGATAAGTGTGACCATGGGCTACCCAACATTCATGTGGAAGTGAAGGGAGGAGGACTGGATTAATCCCATTGGAAAGCATGCCTCGTAGCAGCCTGCACCATCCTCCAACTACACTGTGTAATGACAGTGGTTTGAGATGTATTAAAGGCTGTGAATTTATCTATTCTCTGGTGTCTCAGAGACCTGACATTCTGTGTCAGAGTGAAAATCTGTCTAGTTTCTTCATTTTAAAAATGATGAAACTGCAGGTTCACAACGTTACATGGTTTACTTGAGGTCATACAGGGATGAATTTTGAGCACTGCCAAAAAAAGGAATCACAAAAGCCATTCAGTAATTATTTATAGAATCCATGTAATTCAGTAAAAAGTCACGTAATTATTTATTCACCAATTCATACTAGGCATTTTGTTCAAAACTGTACACATACTTGGATATCATATTTTCATCATAATCCTTAAGGCAATGTTATTTTCCGTAAGACACAGGTAAGAAACCTGAAGAAGAGGGATAGCAAATCATGTATTTGGCCGTATTCCTATTTTTTGGTTTCTGTGATGCTGGAATAATGACCAGAATGAGTCATGGGAAGAGCATTCATCCCTGTATCATTTTCCAGGACAGAGGTGTGCCCTCCTTCAGCACTGGGACAAAAATCAGAAGTGTCTGCAATCTTGCTTTCACAACGTGGGAAATAACCTCTATTACCTGGAATTTCACTGGAACTTTGGAATATACAAGAGAAGTATGACACCTGCGTCTTCCCATGGCTGCAATTAATTCACTCTTCTTTTGAGTACCAATAATTCTCATTAAGACTTTTGCCTTGTTATAACCACAATATATATTTTATGGAGAAGATTTTACTCTTAGCTCTATTTAGAATGAATAAATATAAGCTATGATTTAGGTTTTATGCCCTGGACTTAATATTTTTTCTGATTTCTGTTTTGAGATTAAATTCTCATGTAAATAGAAAAATGCTTCTTATTACTTATAAGAGTAAATTAGTTATTGGTTTGAGTTTCTGAAGTCGAAGCACAAACTTTTGTTTTTCATCTTTGTCTGTTCCCATCAGTGCCACTCATTGTCTCTCAGTATGACCTGGCCGTGCTCCTGCACTTACCCTCGTCCTGCTGAACCATCTCCAAGCACTGTACAATTCCATCAGTGATTCAGGCTCTTCTCAAGCTCCCTGAAATGGATCCAGGTCCCAGGATGTCAGACACCTTCTAGACACAAAAGCAACACATACTGTAGAGAGTGCAGCAGGGTTCCCACCTCCCTGAAGTTGGCAGGGATGTCCTAGGGCAGGAAGGAATGCTTTCCCTTTTTAGGGGGTCTTTTCTTCATGTCTCAGTGCCTCTGATCTTGTGACCACAACTGTCTTGAATGTGAAAGAATTGCAAAATTTATGGTTTCTTTTCAGTTGGCTAGAACAGATTTATAAGACTGACTTACCCATGTCTGCTGAAGTTTGAGTTCTTGGTAGTATGATTTTTGTTGTTTTCCTTGTAAGGTGAGCGGCTTGCAGAAGACTGGCCTTGTTGCTGTACAAAAAGACGTAAACTTAATTTCTACTCAAAGCAAGTTTGAATTTGAAACTAGGGCTTCTGTTGTTCCAAAGTTGGACTGTCACTGCCTCAGGCATGTGTCCTGAAGGGCTTGTGTCTCTGCCGTACTCAGGGTAAAGTTAAGATGGAGAGCAGCAAGGCGGGTCTCCTTCAATTCTAGGTTCCCCCAAGAATTTTCTCCACTTTAAGAGACTGCATTGAATATATTCTTGTTCTGCTTTTGTGTTTGGGCTTTGGAATGATGTGATGAGGCTCAATGATTCCCACCCCCAAGTTGACCAGAGAAAGAAACACTTGGGAAGGTCAGTGCAAATACAAGTCCAGTGTCCTCCTTGCAGGGATTCTGATTCAGTGCCCTCAGGTGGGGCCTGGAATGTGTTTGTTAACATGACTCAGATGTGCAGTCCGTTTGGGGACCCTCTGATACCATGGACCTTACAGTTGATGGGATGATTCTGTTTTGCTGATGAAGAAACCAAGGCACAGAGAGTCTGTAACTCACCCAAGTTCCCTTTGCTGTAAGTACTGGAGCCGGATCTCAGGTAGAGTCCCCCTCCCACAAGCCCCATTCCATGTTTTCCAATTCAGTTGTGTGGTTTCTTTACAAGTAAGTGTTTCTCTCCCCTGTACCTCATTTCTGCATCCCCGCCTCAAAAAAATTTTTTAATTTAATTTGTTTCATCTAATACATTTCCTCTCAACATGCTGTCAGCAACCTATTCTGAAAACTCACTATGTGACATGCCTCTTTTTGAGACAGGGTCTCATTCTGTTACTCAGGCTGAAGTGCAATGGTCTGTACTGCTCACTGCTACCTCAGACTCTTGGGCTCAAGTGATCCTCCTGTCTGAACTTCCCAATTAGCTGGAACTCTAGGCACACATCACCATTCTGGCTAATTTTTTAAAATTTTTTGTAGAGATGAGGTCTTGCTATGTTGCTCAGGCTGCTCTCCAACTTCTGGCCTCAAACAATTCTCCCACCTAGGCCTCCAAAAGTGCTGGGATTACAGGAGTGAGCCATTGATCCTGGCCCTAAAAAGCTTTAAAAAAAAAAAAAAAAAAAAAAGCAGGGCATGGAGATGTGGAAAGATACCTCTTTGTATTACTGTTGTTATTATTATTACTTCTAAAGTAGAATTCATATATCACAAAATTCTCCATTTTTATGCATACCATTCAGCGTCTTTTACTATATACCCAAGGTTTTGCAGCCATCACCACTGCCTAATTTCAGAATATTTTCGTAATGCCGGAAAGCATGCCTGTACTTACTGACAGTCATTCTCCAATTCCCCCGTTTTTGCCGTCCCTGTCAAACACTAATCTACCTTCTCTGTATATAGATATACTTGTTCTGGGCATTTCCTGTATATGGAATAATGCAACATCACCTTTTGCATCTGCATCTCTTACTTACCACAGTGTTCTCAAGGTTCATCCTTGCTGTAGCATGCATCAGTACTTCAATCCTTTTTGTGGCCAAATGATATTCCATTTTATAGTTATACCACATTTTGTTTACCTGTTCATCAACTGATGGTGGTTTGGAACATTTCCACTTTTTCACTATTATGAATAATGCTGCTATGAACATTTTTGTACATGTTTTTTAGTGAACATCTGATTTTAATTTTCTTGGTTATATACCTAGGAGTGCAACTGCTGTATCATATATGACTTTATGTTTAAGTTTTTGAGGAACTGACGGACTGTTTTCCAATCTCAGTGGCTACAGCATTTTACATTCCCACTAATAGTATATGAGAATTCCATTTCCACTATAACTTTCCAAACATATGTTGTGTTTTTTTAAAGTCACCCTTGTGGGTCTCATGTGGTATCTCATTTTGATTTAAGTTTACATTTTCCTAATGAGGAAAAACATTGAACATCTCTGCATGTGCTTGTTGGCCATTTGTATGTATCTTTTACAGAAATGTCTTTTGAAACATTTTTCCCATTTTTAAATTGGGTCATTTGTCTTTTTGCTCACTTATGTGAGTTCTTTGTATACTCTAGATACTAGACCCTTGTTAGGTATATGATTTGCAAATAGTTCTCCCATTATATGGATTATATTTTCACTTAGAAATGTGTAATCTAGAGTCACAAAGATTTGTACCTATGTTTTCTTCAAGACATCGCTTTTGGAATGAGAACTCTCCTGGGTTTTAGTGGAGGACGGACATTGTTTATTTATGCCTCTTGTCTGTTACAGATATTTGTCTTGATTGGTATTCATACGACCACCACCCCTCCATGGAGCATCCAATGGCTTGGAACAGAGCTCTGGGGACTGGCATCCTTCCACTGACTTTGACACTGATGAGAGCCCTGAACATATGATTCTGTTGGCCTTAACCTGACCCACATGCATGTATTCCTCAGACATCTAGAGCTGAAGTTGAGAGCCTCTGTGGGAACACTTGGCAGCCCATGCTATTCTAAGGCTGGAGCAGACTTTATTAGTCTATTCCAGGCAGACAGGACTGCAGGGGGTCCAGCCCCTACAAGCCCCTCTGTCTGGAATAGACTGAGTTCGTCTCTGGTGTTAGAAAGCAGACCTGTTTCAGGGGTTGGGGAAGGTTGTTCGGTGTGAAGTGGGTCCTCTCTAATTATTTTTACTGTATGTGTGACTTCTTCCTAGAAAGAATGGAAGAATATTTATGTTAGAACATTTTATCAGTTCTTTGTCAATTGTTGTTTGTCTGCAATTTTAGAGTAGATAAAGGAGAGCTCAATGTAAATATACTCTTAATACTTAATTATGGTTGATGTCCACTGCCTGAGATCATACTTACTTCTATATACTATCTATTACTTAGGAATTGTCCTGCTCCTGATGAGAAAACAGACTCAGAAAGATTACAAAATTACTAGGCCACAAATGTTGTGAGGAGAAGAATAAGAATTAGAAACTAGTTTCTTTTGGCCTTCGAAGCTAACCTTATACCATTAGATCGAACTGAATGACAGTACTTTTGCTAAAGCAAGACTCAGAGTTTGTGGTTCTGCATTGTTTTTCCAAGGAAACAGTGTGTCGCTTTAATATTATTTCAGACTTTTAAATGTCAAATTCTATTTTTTAATAAAACTTTTTTTGTGTTTGTTCTCTTTCATTGTTTTTGTTTTGTTTTTTTTCTCAAGGGGATGATCCCTATTATTTATCTGCTCAATATTTGTTACCTATCTTCTGTCAATTTTTACTTTTTTGAGTGTTTCTTATCTGTCACTTTGTTTTATGCTACTAGCTATTCGCTAAGGTGTAATTTGCATTGAATAAACTACAAAATCCTAAGGGTACAGATTAATGACTTTAATATAATTGTACATTGTATAATAACATCCAGATCAAGAGAGGCAACACTTCTATTGTATGCCAGGGAGTTCTGACATGCTCCTTGCCAGTCAATACTCATCCTCAAATGAAGAATATATTCTAAATCTTGTTACTATCTTAGTCCCTTTGTCCCTTTGTGTTGCTATAAAGGAATACCAGAGGCTGGGTCATTTATAAAGAAAAAAGAGGTATTTCGCTCATAGTTCTGTAGGCTGCACAAGAATAATGGTACCAACAACTGTTCCTCATGAGGGCCTGAGGCTGATTTCCCCTGCAGCAGAAGATGAAAGGGAACCAGTGTGTGCAAGGATCATATGGTGAGAGAGGAAGCAAAGAGAGAGGAAAAGCGCAAGGCTCTTTTTAATAACCAGCTCTTGTGGGAACTAATAGAGTGAGAATTCACTCACTACCTTCTCCCAGGGAGGGGGTTAATCTATTCATGGGGGATCCACTCCCATGACCCAAACACCTCCCATTAAGCCCCACCTCCAACATTGGGGATCCAATTTCAACATGAGATTGGGAGGGGACAAATATCGAAACTATGGCAGCCACATCGGATTAATTTTGCTGATTTTTTTGCTTCATAACAATGAAATCATTTCAGTATCTGCTCTTATTTTGACTTCTCTTAATCAGTTGGATATATATGCTACTAATTTGTTTTTTTCTTTCATTTCATTTTGTTTTGGCCTAGAAATATCCTATTTAATGTATAATTATCACACAGTTTGATATCCACTTTTGTGATGGTAGACAGGTTTACTTGTTGGCTACTATGCATAAGTAACTGAAAATATTCTTGTACACTTCTTTCTGTGAAGATACATACTCGTTTTTCCTGGGTATTGATAGCTAGGGATGGAATTGCTTGGTGAAAGGCTGAAAATGGACACAGAGTTTTGCAAAAAAGTTATATTATTTTACATTTCTATGACAAATATAGGCTATTTCCAGTTGCTTTACATTCCCACACACTTAATATTTTCAGTCTTTTAAGTTTTAGCCATTCTACCAGGTGTGTATTGATATCATCTATTTTGGTTTTCACATGCCTATTGATCATTAAGACATCTTATGTAAAGCACATTTTCAAATTTTTCCACTCATTGATATACTGGGCTGTTTGTTGTTTTCTTTGTGATCTATTGGAGTTATTTACACATTTTGAAAGAGTCCATTGTTTCATTTATGTATATGTGAAGCATTGAAGTTGAGAGCCTCTCTGAGAATGCTTGGCAGCCCATGCTGTTCTAAGGCCAGAATGGACTTCCTCAGCCCACGCCAGAGAGGGGACCATAGGGGTTGGACCTAGTCAAGACTAATTTTGTGTGTGTGTGTGTGTGTGTGTGTATATATATATATATATATATGAAATATATATTTATTTGCAACATGCATATATGTTGCAAATCATTATTCTTGGCCACCAGATAGCTTTTGTCTTATTAAACACTAACCTATAATAAGCAGAAGCTTTTCAAAAATGAAGTACATTTAATTGATTTATTATTGTGGTCAGTGCTACAGTTTAAGAAATATTTTCTGTTCTAAGAAATACTTTCCTATGTCAAGTTCACGAAAATATTTTGTATTTTTTCCTTTAGAAAGTTTCTAATTCTAACTTTCACATCTTAGGTTAATTTCAATGTATGGTAAAAAGTGGTGGTTACTATTAACTTTTTAAAACAACAAATATTATTTCACTCAGAAACTTTCTATTGAAAAGTCATTTCCCCAGTGAAGGGCATTGGTGTCTTTGTTTCTAAAAAGTTTAAATAACTGTACATAGGGAGCATACTGTTTGAATCTGTACTCTTCTACTTTGATATATTTATGAATAGTTACACATTTCCCATAGCTTTTAAATCATTGTAGCTCTAAAATGAGTTCTGAAATCTAGCAGAGTAATTTCTCCAACTTTTTCAAGACCAACTTGCCTATTCCAGATTATTTGATTTTGATATACATTTTAAAATTAGCATTTACATTTCTCTAAAACTTCTACTAGAATTCTTAATCAGAATTATGTTGATGTGATATATTCACAAAATTGAGTCTTCCAGTCCATGAACATGATACATATTTCTCTATTTAGTCTTCTTTAATTTCTATCACCAATAGCTTTTAGGGGCTTTGTATCTGCTTCATTATATGTATTCTTAAGCATGTAATTATTTTCTATATTAATCTCCATTATGTTTTATTGAATTTCATTTTCTATCTGGTAAGTGCTAGTATGGAGAAATTAAGATGATTAAATCAATGTTATAAAGGTATAAATTAAGTACAATAGACTACAACACTTTAAAACATATAATTAAATGCATATTTACAAATGTATACACAAATGGGACAACTGCTATAATCATGATATGGGAATTTCCATAAGTCCAAAGTTTCTTGTAACCCTTTGCAGTTCATCACTCTTTCAACCCTCAGCCCCAAGGAGCCAGTGTCACTTTAGGTCAGTTTGCGTTTTTAACCATTTTATGTAATGAAATTATACTTGTGTTCTTTTGTGTCTGCCTTCTTTCATGAATCATGTTAATTTTAAAATCCATCCATATGAGTATTTTCATCAACAGTTAATACACTGTAATTGCTGAGTAGTATTCCTTTGTGTGGCTACACCATGTTTGATTATACATTCACTTGTTATTTGACATTTGTGTCATTCCAGGTTTGGGCTATTATGAATAAAGTATCATAAGCATCCACATACAAATCATTGTGCAGACATAGTATGTAAATTCCTAGGAATGGAACTGAGAGACAGGACTAGCTGGATTTCCTAGGCCGACTAAGAACCCCGAAGTCTAGTTGGGAAGGTGACCACATCCATCTTTAAACACGGGGCTTGCAACTTAGCTCATGCCCTGCCAATCAGGTAGTAGAGAGCGCTCACTAAAGTTCTAATTAGGCAAAAACAGGAGGTAATCATCTATTGCCTGAGAGCACAGTGGGAAGGACAGTGATCGGGATATAAACCCAGGCATTTGAGCCAGCAACAGCTACCCACTTTGGATCCCCTCTCTTTGTAGGGAGCTCTGTTTTCACTCTATTAAATCTTGCAACTGCACAATCTCCTTGGCCGTGTTTGTTACAGCTGGAGCTGAGCTTTCGCTTGCCATCCACCACTGATGTTTGCCACCATCACAGACCCACCGCCAACTTCCATCCCTCCGGATCTGGCAGGGTGTCCGCTTTGCTCCTGATCCAGGGAGGAGCCTATTGCCGCTCCCTATCAGGCTAAAGGCTTGCCATTGTTCCTGCATGGCTAAGGGCCAGGGTTCATTCATCCTAATCGAGCTGAACACTAGTCACTGGGTTCCATAGTTCTCTTCCATGACCTATACTTCTAGTAGAGCTATAACACTCACCGCATCCATTCCTTGGAATCCGTGAGGCCAAGAACCCCAGGTCAGAGAACACAAGGTTTGCCAGCATCTTAGAAGCAGCCCGCCACCATCTTGGGAGCTCTGGGAGCAAGGACCCCCGCAAATGTGCCAGGTGCCATAACAGAAAGACTGTCCATCTGATTTGTATGTGTTTAAACTGAGAAGAAACTGTTAGCCAGATTTTCAAAGGAGTCGGACCATTTTTCATTCCCACAAGTATAAGACTTCCAAGTGCTTTAGATCCTCACCAATATGTTGTATTTTCAGCCTTTTTATCGTTCTCGTGGATATGTAATGGTATCTCAGCACTGTATTGATTGATCTCCCAGATGACTAAAGAGTTGAGCATCTTTTCCTGTGCTAATTGACCATTCATGTATCTTCTTTTCTGAAGTATCTGTTCAAGCCTTTTGCCAAATCGTTCCTTTGTGCTGTTTATCTTATCAGACTGCATTGGATATATACCATTAAAAAAAATCCTTTGTTGCAGATAAATATAGTATCTCCTATATTGTGGCTTCTTTTTAAGTTCTCTTAATGTTCCTTATTTTGGAGGTAAAGATAGATAATCATCAAAAAGGTGATTATATATACACATATAACTATATTTATGTCTAAGAATCATTAGTCTAACATATATGAAAGGATCTATTTCTGAATTCTCTCTTCTCTTCCATTGATATATGTTCTATTTTTTTCAATAATACACTTGATCTTTATTTCCATAGCTGGATAGTAAATCTGGAAATAGGTATTGAATTCATTCACCATTGTTCTTTTATAATGTTCCTTTTTTATTATACCTGATCATTGACATTTCCATATAAACGGTAGCATCAGATTGTAAATTTCTACCAAAATGCCTGTGGAATTTTTACTAGAATTGCATTGGATTCCGAAGACCAAATTTGGGAAAAATTGACTTTTTAACTACAACAACTCTGCTGATCCTTGACAACATTTACATCCCAACTAATTTAGTTCTTTTATAATTTCTTAAAGCAATGTTTTGTAGTTTTCAGCATACTGGCCTTACATCAATTTTGTTGAATTTATTTCTAAGCACATCCTGTATGTAGATGTTACTTTAAATGAAATTGTATTTTTATTTCACTTTCCAAATGCTCATTGGTTATATACAAAAATACAACATTTATATTGAACTTATATTCTGCAACATTGCAAACTCATTTATTAATTTTTATAGATTTTTATAGATTTCTAGGGTTGTGTACATACACAATTATTATCTGTTAATACAGACAGATTCAGTTCTTCCTTTTCAACCTTTTCAATGTTTTATTTACTTTTTCTTACTTCATTGCATTGGTTAAGATCACTAATCTAATGCTGAAAAAGGAATGCCTGTAATCTCAGAACTTTGGCAGGTCAAGGAGGCAGATTCCTTGAACTCAGGACTTCAAGACCAGCATGGGAAACATGGTGAAACCCCATCTCTAAAAAAACAAAAAAATTAGCCATGCATGGCAACATGTGCCTGTAGTCTGTTACTTGGGAGGCTGAGTTACAAGGATGGTTTGAGCCCAGGAGACAGAGGTTGAAGTTAGCCGAGATTTTGCCTCTGCACTCTAGTCTGGGTGACAGTACCGGACCCTGTCTCAAAAAAAAAAAAAAAAAAAAAGATAGTGAATATATCTACCTACTTCCAAAGTGTCCTTGTGTACCTAGTAATTCCTCCCTCATCTTTCTCCCCCCACCTCAGACAACCATTGGTTGACTTTCTGTTATAATAGATCAATTTAAATGTTCCCAAGTTTTCTCTAAATAGAATCATATACTATGTATCCATATTTGGTTTATACATTTATATATTTTGGTATTTTTGTATATCTTTTTCACTCAGAATAATTATTTTGATTTGTAGCCATGTTTTCATGTGTATTAATAGATCACTCCACTATACTGCTGAGTAATGTAATATTCCATGTGATGGATATATCACGATTTATTTTACTCATTCATCTGTTAATGGGTTTGGATGGCTTCTGGTTTTAAAACTAAAGCTTCTATCAACAAAGTTGTATGGAGATAGCTTTTCTTTTCATTTGGGTGAAATAGCAGTATCATATGGTAGGTACACGTTGACTATTTTAAGATGCTGCCACACTGTTTATAATGTGCTTGTAACATTTCACAACCTCATCAGCAGTGCATGAGTGTTTTAGTTCCCGTACATCTTTGCCAACACTTGGAATGGTGATTCTTTCAACTTTAGCCATTTTACTTGGTTTACATTTGCATTTCCTAATGACTAATGATGATGAATACCTTGTCATGCTGTTATGTGCCTTCCATATATCTTCTTTGCTGAAGTACCTTTACAAATATTTTATTCATTTGAAAATCTGATTGTTTGTCTCTTTATTAATAAACTTTGAGAGTTCCCTTATTGTTGTACACAGAGGTCCTTTATCAGATATGCGATTTCCAAATATTTTCTCCCTAAGTGTGTCTTGTCTTTTCATTCTCTTACCAACGTCTTTGAAGAGCAATTTTAAAAGCGTTGTTTAAGTGTAATTTATTGTTTTGTTCTTTTACCAGTTCTTAGGCTGAATGCTTCCAGCTCTTGCCCATTCAGTATGATGCTGACTGCGGGTTGGTCATAAATAGTTCTTATTATTTTGAGATATGTTCCTTTAGTGCCTAGTGTGTTGGGAGTTTTCACATGAAGTGATGTTGAATTTTATCAAAGGCCTTTTCTGCATCTATTGAGAGAATCATGTTGTTTTTGGTTTTAGTTCTCTTTATATAATGAATCACATAACATATAATTTACCTGTTGCATCTGGTAACTCTCCATATCTGCCCACTTTGTGGGAGGGGCCCTTTGGAGCAACAAACGAGGAGGATTCAATGTTAGAGACACAGAGACTCGTGGACTGAAAGCCCTGGACCCCGAGAGTGAGCAGTACCCTGGTGTACACCAAGAACTCTCAGCACCAAGGCTCCAGACACTCATGAGGATGTAAGGGTCAATCTCTTGGTGAGCGGCTAGGTCCCTGGAATTCTCACCTAGGTCTCAATGGGCATATGGGCAGCTTTTCTTTGGACAGGCCCTAGCCAGGTGACCCAGGTGCTGGCTGCATCCTAGGTAATCCACTGAGGACCATAGGATTGCACCAATACTAATGCTGGTCTCTTTGGTTATTTTAAGTGTTGCTTTTACTTCCCAATATGGCTTCAGTGGCAGAATCCTCATAGGAAGCAAAGACCAATGGAAAAGATGAAAAGGCCACAACAGAGTAGGTGAGTCTGGGGCCGCATTAACCTTCCACTCTGAACATTCAGCTAGGTCTAAATGGAGAAGCTGGGTAGTTTGCTTAGAACCTGCCCTGGCCTGAGCCCCCTGCTACCCCCAGCTCCTAGGACGATGGGGATCCTTGTCCACTTGCCCCCTCCCCACTCCAAGGGGACACAAGAAAGTAGCATGGTCCTTCCCCTTGGAACTCCCTTGCAGAGGAGCAGGGCACCTGAAATATTCAAGTTCCTGGGAGACTGGGGGCCAGTTGTTAGCCAGGGACCAAAAGTACTGGTGCTTCCTTCCTATTGGTCACATTATACCCGAGCTTGACCTAACGCTTGTGCTGCCCTGGCCTCAGGGTTTGTCTGTGGAGGCTCCACCCTACAGCTGGAACCATCTTGCTTGGTCTCCTCAAATCAGGTCGTGACAACGCAGAAATGTAATTGTGATTCTCCTGCTGGCATAAAACATTCCTTCAGCTTCTGTGTGTGTGAAAGGAAGAGGAGGTGACAGGGCATGGGGGAGGGGGAGCAGAAAGAGGAGGGGGAGTGGTGACAAACAGCCTGAAGGACAGAATGAGGAGGAGGGAAGGAGTGGGGAGGCAGGATGAGGAGGACCAGGAGAGGAAGAGGACCAGAGCCTGAATACCAAGGAATCCATATTCTCAGCCCCAGAAAGGCAACCCTGTCTCTCTGGAACTCCACTAACCTCATCCTGGGCGCACACACACACACACACACACACACACACACACAGAGTTCTTTGGTCCTCCAGCCTCCTTTCTTCCTATAAGATCAGCCTCTCACACTTCCTCCCATTCCTCATCCTAGGGATTCTTCTTTTTGCCACTGGGTCTTCCAGGGCTTTTCAGGTTCTTCACCTGCAGCCAAACCCTTGCCTTGTGGCTCTAGAGAGTCCAGAGCAGTGAAAGCTCTCAGGAAAAGAAAGTGCAGGGCACGTGAGGTCACAGGGTCACCCTGCAGAATCTAAGTGCCATTGTCCAAGGTCAGATGTCAAACTTTTCCCAAAGAAAATCAAAGAAGATCCTTGGTTCAGGTCATTTTTTCTTGTGGACAGTTAAGCTATGAAACGATTATGACCAATTCTCTTTCTAAAGCCAAAGGTCAGCCTTAACCAGGGTAGAGTAGGTGCGGATGCAGATTACAGAAACTGAGCTCTGAGCAAACTTGGGCAGCTCCCACAAAGGCCCAGGGAGGAGCTGTCTAGGCCAGGGTCTAAGAACCCTTCTGTATTAGTGAGCTTAGGCCGCCATCACAAAATACCATCAACAGGGTGGTTCAAAAAGCAGAAATGTACTGTTTCACAGTTCTGGATTCTAAATGTTCAAGATCAAGATTGGATTCCAGTGAGAGCTCTCTTCCCAGCTTGCAGATGCACACAGACTCTCTGTGTCCCCACATGGCCTTCTCTCGCTGTGTGTGATTTGTGGGAGGAGGAGTGGGGTGAACAAGCTCCCTGAGTTTCCTCCTAGAAGGACACTAATCCTATCAGATCAATGCCCCATGTTTATGACCTCATTAATCTTAATCACTTCCTTAAAGGCCTTGGCACTATATAAGTCCCACTGAGGTTAGGGCTTCAACATGTACATTTTGGAAGGCTGTAAACCTTCAGTTCTGGCTTCTCCTCAGCCTGCTCCCCACATTTAGATTTCAGCAGCTCCCAGCTCTAAGGGAGCCTCCAGTGGGCACTGGATACTCAGGTTCTTCTTCTCCCCCACAGTTTCTCCTCCTCTCTGTGATTCAGATCCCTCTGCAGTGGCACTTGCGTGGTCTTTCTTTATAGTTTCCCCCTTCCTTGCATTCTCTTCTTTCTGTTTTCTTTCTAGGTAGTTCTATACATGTAACATTAGGCATTTGTCAAATGAAGAGACCACCTCATAATTTCTGCATTAATAAACAAGCCTGAATTTATTTCTTCTTAAAGGGAGAGAGCTATGCTGATCATTCAGTCTCTTTGAGCAGAGTAGACTTAGAATTTGTGGAAAGTGTGGGGTTCAGAGACTGGTTGAGGGCACAGACCTCAGTGAGCTGGTGTTGACTGGTTGGCACTCAGAGCTGCTCATTGGACAGAGTTGCTTTCAACTGGCTTACTTTCAGAAGTCAGGGGCAAGCACTGAGTGAGGGGCTTGCAGAAATATGTTCACTGAGGTGAGTGGCTGTCGTAGGCAGAATAAACTCCCCTAAATGGTTGCTGCAACCTCTATAATTAAGAGAAATTGGATTTCACTCTCCTACCTGGTAAAATAAAGAAAAAAATAAAACAGACAAAATACATGAAAAGAACATTTTCAAAATTGTGGACATCGGGCAAAACAGGACAGGACTGTAATCCCTAAAGAAGGGCCCCAAACAAGTGAGCCCTATAATTGCTCCAACTTACTACCTTTAGAGGGTTTCCAAGTTAGGCACAGGAAGGGCAAAGTGAAGAGGAGCTCAGTGAGCCTTTTGAGTCGTGGACGCTGAGCTGAGAGTCCAGGGAAGCCAAGATAGCATAAAGTCCATAGAGAGAGTAGCAGGGTGCAGCGAACTGTGGAAAGTAAATCAGAAAGAACTGCGGAACATGACCCAGCATGCAGCACAGTGCTGATCCATATGAGGATGCCACTCAGGTTCAGAGGAAAAATCATTTCAAAAGATTAGAGAGAACAGTGCCTGGAACTCATACGGAGCTAGAATCATGCCTATTTCCCAAAGATGACTGAAAAAAAGGCCTCATAATTCACAAGGCATAGAGTAGAGATCTCAGGAAGGTTTTGTCTCAGTAGTAAGAACTAATTACCCCTAGACTGAGCACTGCTGTGGACCTCTTGAAACAAATCATAAAAGCAAGACCTGAAATGATCAAACTGTTTGACAGCAACTTGACTGCCTCCCTGAACAAAACTCAAAGTTATAGGGACACAAAAGTATGCAGCAACCAACAAAGTAAAATTCGCAGTGTTTGGTTTTCTATCAAACTTTTGAGCCACACTAAAACAGGGAAATGACCACAATGAAGGGACAAATCAATCATATTAAACTGACTCAGAGCTGACACAGGTGTTAGAATTACCAGAAAAGATCATTAAATCAGTTTTTATAACTGTATTCCATACATCCCCCAAATTAAGTAGATGAAAAAAAAAAGGTATAAAAAGATTCAAGCTAACATTAAGAAATAAAAACTGAGGCTTGGTGCTGTGGCTCATGCTTGCAATTCCATCACTTTGGGAGGCCTATGCAGGAGGATCACTTGAGCCCAGGAGTTCAAGAGCAGCCTGGGAAACGAAGTAAGACCCCATCTCTACAAAAGCTAAAAAGAAGTAAAGAAATAAAAACTGTGATATCTGAGAGGAAGTGTCCTGCCAGGGATTAACAGGAAATTAGAAAATGAAGAAAAAATATTGTAAATGTTAAGGCATAGCAAAGAAAAGTAAAAAGAAATACTGAGAAAAAAAATAAAGGGAAAAGCATCAATGAGTTGTGGAGCAATTCAGCTGACCTCATACAAAGGTGACTAGAGTCCATCAAAGGCAAACACAGTGATGGCAGAAAAACTCTTGAAAGAAATAATAATCCAAAACTCACCAAGCGAGGTAAGGTGTGGTGGCACAGGCCTGTGGTCCCAGCTATTCAAAAGGTTGAGGCAGGAGGATCAGGTAAGCCCACGAGTTTGAGAACAGCCTGGGCAAGGTAGCAAGATCCTGTCCCAAAGGGGGAGACAACCCCCCAAAAAACAAAAATCTAATCTTACCAAATGTAATAAGAACTATAAATCCACAGATCCACAAAGTCAACATACTCAAGCACTAGAAATATGAAGAAATGACACCAAGGCATATCATAAATTGTTCAATGATGATTAAAAAACTCTTAAAAGAAGCCAGAGGAAAAACACACCTTATCTACACTGGAACAAAGATATAAGGATGACATCAGATCTGTCACCAGCAACAATGCACATAAGAACACAGAGGAGTCACAGCTTTAAACACTCAAAGGCTAAAATTGCCCACATAGAATTCTATACATTGCAAAATTAGCTTTCAAAAAAACAAAGGTGAAATAAAGGTACATTCAAAAATATAAAATGTGAAAATTCATCACCAGCAGACCTGTGCTCCAAAAATGTTAAAGGACATCCTTCCTACAGAAGGAAAAAGGTATGAGATGGAAATCTGGGTGTCCACAAAACAATGTCAAGCAGTAGAAATGGTAACACATGAACAAATATACGCATTTCATTTTCTTATTAGTTAAAACTCTTTAAAAGAAAATTGAGGCCCTGTGCAGTGACTCATGCTGATAATCCCAGCACTTTGGGAGCCTGAAGCAGGTGGCTTGCTTGAGGACAGTAATTCGAGACCAGCCTGGGCAACATGGCGAAACCCTGTCTCTACTAAAAATACAAAAATTACACTGACATGGTGGTGTGCACCTGTAGTTCCAGATACTTGGATGAGGTACAAGAATCATTTGAACCCAGGAGCCAGAGGTTGCAGTGAGTTGAGATTGCACCACTGCACTCCATTCTGGGAAACAGAGCAAGACTCATCAAAAAAAAAAAAAAAAAAAAAAGGAAAAGAAAAAGAAAATCGATTGTATAAACAATAATAGCAATAGATTGTGCAATTTTTTAATTTTTAAAAAATTTTTATTTTTTTATTTCAATAGGTTTTTGGGGAACAGATGATGTTTGGTTAAATGGACAAGTTCTTTAATAATTACTTCCAAGCTTGTGGTGCACTCATAAACTGAGCAGTGTACAGTGTATCCAATGTGCAATCTTTTATCCCTCACCACTTCTCATCCTTTCCTCCGAGTACCCAAAGTCTATTATATCATTATTTTGCCTTTCTGTCCTCATAGCGTAGCTCCCACTTATAAGTGGGAACATGCTATATTTGGTTTTCCATTCCTGAGTTACTTCACTCAGAAAAAATGCCTCCAACCTCATCACTCAGAAAAAATGCCTCCAACCCCATCCAGGTTGCTGCAAATGCCTTTATTTCATTCCTTTTGTGGCTGAGTAGTAGTCCATGGTGTGTGTGTGTGTGTGTGTGTGTGTGTGTATCACATTTTCTTTATCCACTCATTGATTGATGGACATTTGGACTGGTTCCATATCTTTGCAATAAGCAAATTATGCCACTATAAACGTGCATGTGCAAGTGTCTTTTTTATATAATGACTTCTTTTCCTCTGGGCAGATACTGAGTAGTGGGATTCCTGGATCAAATGATAGATCTACTTTTAATTCATTAAAGAATCTCCATACTGTTTTCCCTACTGGCTGAACTAGTTTACATTCCCACTAACAGTGTAAAAGTGTTCCCTTTTCACCACATCCAGGCCAACATCCATTACTTTTTGACTTTTTAATTGTGGCCATGCTTGCAGGAGTAAGGTGGTATTGCATTGTGGTTTTGATTTGCATTTTCCTGATATTTAGTGATGTTGAGAAATTTTCACATTTGTTACCTATTTGTACACATATTTTGAGAATTGTCTATTCATGTCCTTAGTCCACTTTTTGATGGGATTGTTTTTTTTTTTCTTGCTGATTTGAGTTCCTTGTAGAGTCCTAAAATTCATATGGAGCCATACAGAGCCCACCTAGCCAAAGCAAGATGAAGCAAAACAAAAACAAATCAGGCATTACATTATCTGACTTCAAACTACACTAAAAGGTCTTAGTCACCAAAACATCATGGTACTGGTATAAATATAGGCACATAGTCCAATGAAACAGAATAGAGAACTCAGAAACAAAGCCAAATACTTATAGCAACTGACCTTTGACAAAACAAACAAAAACATAAAATGGGGAAAAGACACCGTATTCAACAAGTGGTGCTGAGAAAATTGGCAAGCCACATGTAGAAGAATAAAACTGGATCCTCATCTCTCACCTTACACAAAAATCAGCTCAAGATGGATAAAAGACTTAAATCTAAGACCTAAAACCATAAAAGTTCTATAATATCAGAAAAACCCTTCTAGACAATGGCTTAGGCAAAGACTTCATGACCAAGGACCCAAAAGCAAATGCCACAGAACCAAAGATAAATAGATGGGATTTAATTAAACTAAAAAGCTTCTGCACAGCAAAATAAACAGCAGAGTAAAGAGACAACTCACAAAGTGGGAGAAAATCTTCACAAACTATGCATCTGACAAAGGACTAACAACCAGAATCTACAAGGAACTCAAACAAATCAGCAAGAAAAAAACAAATAATTCCATCGGAAAGTGGGCTAAGCAACATTCAAATTCAGGAAATACAGGTAACATCACTAAGATACTCCTCAAGAAGTGCAACCCTAAGACACATAATCATCAGATTCTCCAAGGTTGAAATGAAGGAAAAAATATCAAGTGCAGCCAGAGAGAAAGGTCGGGTTACCCACAAAGGAAAGCCCACCAAACTAACAGTGGATCTCTTTGCAGAAACCCTACAAGCCAGAGGAGAGTGGGGGCCAATATTCAACATTCTTAGAGAAAAGGATTTTCAACCCAGAAGTTCATATCCAGCCAAGCTAAGCTTCATAAGTGAAGAAATAAAATCCTTTCCCAACAAGTAAATGCTGAGGGATTTTGTCACCATCAGGCCTGCCTTACAAGAGCTCCTGAAGGAAGCCCTAAATATGGAAAGGAGAAACCATTACCAGCCACTGTGAAAACACACCAAAATATAAAGACCAATGACACTATGAAGAAACTGCATCAACTAATGTGCAAAATAACCAGCTAGCATCATGATGACAGAATCAAATTCACACATAACAATATTAACCTTAAATGTAAATGGGCTAAATGCCCCAATTAAAAGATGCAGATTGGCAAATCAGATAAAGAGTCAAGACCCATCGGTGTGCTGTATTCAGGAGACCCATTCCATGTGCAAAGACACCCATAGGCTCAAAACAAAAAAAAAGGGGGTGGGGGGATGGAAGAATATTTACAAAGCAAATGGAAAGCAAAAGAAAGCAGAGGTTGAAATTCTAGTCTCTGATAAAACAGACTTTAAACGAACAAAGATCAAAAAAGAAAAAGAAGGGCATTACATAATGGTAAAGGGATCTATTCAACAGGAAGAGCTAACTATCCTAAATATATATGCATCCAATACAGGAGCACCCAGATTCAAAAAACAAGTTCTTAGAGATCTACAAAGAGACTTAGACTCCCACACAATAATAGTGAGAGAATTTAACACCCCACTGTCAATATTAGACAGATCAATGAGACAGAAAATGAATAAGGATATTCAGCACTTGAACTCAGCTCTGGACTAAGTGGATCCAATAGACATCTACAGAACTCTCCACCCCAAAACCACAGAATATACATTCTTCTCAGCAGCACATAGCACTTATTCTAAAATTGACCATATAATTGGAAGTAAAACACTCCTCAGCAAATGCAACAGAACAGTAATCATAAAAGTCTCTCAGACCACAGTGCAATCAAATTAGAACTCAAGATTAAGAAGCCCACTCAAAACAGCAAAACCACATAGAAACTGAACAACCTGCTCCTGAATGACTACCAGGTAAATAACAAAATTTAAGACAAAAATAGTGTTCTTTGAAACCAATGAGAACAAAGAGACAATGTACCAGAATCTCTGAAACACAGTTAAAGCAGTGTTTAGTGGGAAATTTATAGCACTAAATGCCCACACAAGACAGCAGAAAAGATCTAAAATCGATGCCCTAACATCACAATTAAAAGAACTTGAGAAGAGCAAACAAATTTAAAAGCTAGCAGAAGACAAGAAATAATTAAGACCAGAGCAGAACTGAAGAAGATAGAGACACGAAAGGCCCTTCAAAAAATCAGTGAATCCAGGAGCTATTTTTTTGAGATTAACAAAATAGACTGCTAGCCAGACTAATAAAGAAAATAGAGAAGATTCAAATAGACATAATAAAAAATGGTAAAGGGGATATCACCACTGATCCCACATGAAATACAAACTACTATCAGAGAATACTATAAACACCTCTATGCAAATAAACCAGAAAGTCTAGAAGAAATGGATAAATTTCTGGATACATACACACCCCCCTCAAGACTAAACCAGGAAGAAGTCAAATCCCTGAATAGACGAATAACAAGTTCTCAAATTGAGGCATAATAGCCTACCAACAAAAAAAAGTCCAGGACCAGACAGACTCATGCCAAATACTACCAGAGGTACAAAGAGGAGCTGGTACTATTCCTTCTGAAACTATTCCATACAATAGAAAAAGAGGGACTCCTCCCTAACTCATTTTATGAGGCCAGCATCATCTTGATAGCAAAACCTGGCAGAGACACAACCAAAAAAGAAAATTTCAGGCCAATATCCCTGATGAACATCCATGCAAAATTCCTCAATAAAATACTGGCAAACCAAATCCAGCAGCACATAAATAAGCTTATCCACCACGATCAAATCAGCTTCATCCTGGGATGCAAGGCTGGTTCAACATAGGCAAATCAATAAATGTAATCCTTCACATAAACAGAACCAATGACAAAAGCTGCATTGCTACATTATCTCAATAGATGCAGAAAAGGCCTTCAATAAAATTCAACACCCCTTCATGCTAAAAACTCTCAATAGACTAGGTATTGATGGAACCTATCTCAAAATAATATCATACTGAGTGGGCAAAAGCTGGAAACATTCCATTTGGCTCAGCACAAGACAAGGGTACCTTCTCTCCGCATTCTATTCAACATAGTATTGGAAGTTCTGGGCAGGGCAATCAGGCAAGAGAAAGAAATAAAGGGTATTCGAATAGGAGAGAGAAGACAGGAAGTCAAGTTGTCTGTTTGCAAATGACATGATTGTATATTTAGAAAACTGCATCATCTCAGCCCCAAAACTCCTTAAGCTGATAGGCAACTTCAACAAAGTCTTGGGATAAAAAATCAATGTGCAAAAATCACAAGCATTCTTATACACCAATAGTAGACAAACAGAGAGCCAAATCATGCATGAACTCTCATTCACAATTGCTACAAAGAAAATAAAATGTCTAAGAATACAACTTATAAGGGACTTGAAGGACCTCTTCAAGGAGAACTACAAACCACTGCTCAAGGAAATAAGAGAGGACACAAACAAATGGGAAAACATTCCAGGTTCATGGATAGGAAGAATCAATGTTATGAACATGGTCACACTGCCCAAAGTAATTTATAGATTCAATGCTATTCCCATCAAGCTACCATTGACTTTCTTCACATAATTAGAAAAAACGACTTTAAATTTTATATGGAACCAAAAAAAGAGCCCGTATAGCCAAGACAATCCTAAGCAAAAAGAACAAAGCTGGAGGTATCACGCTACGTGACTTCACACAAGGGTACAATAAGCAAAACAGCATGGTACTAGTACCAAAACAGACGTATAGACCAATGGAACAGAATAGAGGCCTCAGAAATGACACCATACATATACAACCATCTGATCTTCGACAAACCTGACAAAACAAGCAATGAGGAAAGGATTCACTATTTAATAAATGGTACTGGGAAAACTGGCTAGCCATATGCAGAAAACAGAAACTGGACCCTTTCCTTACATCTCATACAAAAATTAACTCAAGATTGATTAAATACTTCAACCTGAAACCTAAAACCATAAAAACCCTAAAAGAAAACCTACACAACACCATTTAGGACATTGGCATGGGCAAAGTCCTAATGACTAAAACACCAAAAGCAATGGCAACAAAAGCCAAAATTGACAAATGGGATATAATTAAACTTAAAAGCTTCTGTTCAGCAAACAAACAAACAAACAAAAACTATCATCAGAGTGAATAGGCAACCTACAGAATGTGAGAAAATTTTTGCAATCCATCCGGATGCAAGGTCTAATATCCAGAATCTACAAGGAACTTAAAGAAATTCCTTATTAAGAAAAACAAACAACCCCATCAAAAGCAGCCAAAAGCATATATAAACAGACATTTAATAAAAGAAGACATTTTATACGGCCAACAAACATGAAAAAAAAAGCTCATCACCACTTGTTATTAAAGAAATTTAAATCAGGCCGGGCGCCGGTGGCTCAAGCCTGTATCCCAGCACTTGGGAGGCCGAAAGACGGTGGATCACGAGGTCAGAGATCGATCATCCTACAATAGCGGTGGAAACTCGCTCTCTACTCGCACAAAATCCAGCCGGGCGAGGGGCGGCACCGTAGTCCCAGAAGCCGAATGGGAGGCCGGAGGCAGGAGAATGGCGGGAACCGGGCAGGTGGGCGGAGCTTGCAGTGAGCCGAGATCCGCCACGCCCGGCGACAGAGCGCCGACCTGGGCCCCAAAAAAAAAAAAATGCAAATCAGGCCTGGAGGCAGTGGCCTGCCTAGTAATCCGGAAAGACCCTTTGGAGAAGCCGAGGCGCAGATCACGAGGTCAGCAGATCGAGACCATCCTAAATGCGAAACCCATCTCTACTAAAAAAAAATACAAAAAATTAGCCAGCATGGAGGCTGGTGCCTGTAGTCCAGCTATCCGGGAGGCTGAGGTGCATGAACTCCGCAGCTTGTAAGCTGAGATCGCCACTGCACTCCAGCCTGGTGACAGAGCGAGACTCCATCAAAAACAAAGAAAAGAAAAGAAAAAGAAATGCAAATCAAAGCTACAATGAGAGACAATCTCATGTTAGTTAGAATGCTGATTATTAAAAGTCAGAAGACAACAGATGCCGCGCGATGTGGAAAAATAGGAACTTACACCGTTGGTGGGAGTGTAACTGGCCCCACGGTAGTTACGCGACCAAGGATCTGGAATCAGAAATACCATTTGACCCAGCAATCCCATTACTGGGTATATACCCAAAAGATTATAATCATTCTACTATAAAGACACATTGACATGTATGTTTATTGCAGCACTATTTACAATAGCAAAGACTTGGAACCCACCCAAATGTCCATCAATGATAGATTAGATAAAGAAAATGTGGCACATATATATCATGGAATACTACGCAGCCATAAAAAAGAATGAGTGCGTGTCCTTTGCAGGGACATGGATGAAGCTGGAAACCATCATTCTAAGCAAACTAATGCAGGAACAGAAAACTGAACACTGCATGTTCTCACTCATAAGTAGGAGCTGAACAATGAGAACACATGGACACAGGGAGAGGAACATCACACACCAGGGCCTGACAGGGGGTTGGGGGCAAGTGGAGGGAGAGCATTAGGACAAATACCTAATGCATGCAGGGCTTAAAATCTAGATTATGGGTTGATAAGTGCAGCAAACCACCAGGGCACATACCTATGTAACAAACCTGCTTGTTCAGCACATGCATCCCAGAACTTAAAAGTAAAATTTTTTAAAAAGTGGGCCAAGGACATGAATAGACAATTCTCAAAAGAAAATAAACAAATGACCAGGAAACATATGAAAAAATGCTCTCAACATCACTAATTATCAGGGAAATGCAAACCAAAACCACAATATGATACAACCTTACTCCTGTAAGAATGGCCATAATTTAAAAAATCAAAAAACTATACACGTTGGCTTGAATTTGGTGAAAAGTGATCACTTTTACACTGTTGATGGGAATGTAAACGAGTACAACCATTATGGAAAATAGTGTGGAGATCCCTTAAAGAACGAAAAGTAGATCTACCATTTGATCCAGCAACCCCACTACTGGGTGTTTAGCCAGAGGAAAAGAAGTCATTATATGAAAAAGACACTTTCACACTCATGTTTATAGTAGCACAATTTTCAATTGCGAAAATAGGGAACCAACTCAAATGCCCATCAATCAACAAATGTATAAAGAAAGTGTGGTTTATGTATACCATGGGATATGACTCAGCCATAAAAATGAACAAAATGATGGCATTCACAGCAACCTGGATAGAGTTGGAGACTATTATTCTAAGTGAAGTAACTCAGTAATGGAAAACCAAACATCATTACTTCTCACTCATAAGTTGGAGCTAAGCTATGAGGATGCAAAGGCATGCGAATAATAAAATGAACTTTGGGGACTCCAGGGAAAGGGAAAGGAAGAGGGAGGGATAAAAGACTACACATTGGGTACAATGCTCATGTGATGGGTGCACCACAGTCCTGGAAATCACCACCAAATAACTTCTCCCTGTAACCAAACACCTCCTGTTCCCCAAAAGTTATTGAAATAAAATAATTTTAAAAACGGGAAATTAGAAATTGTTTTGAACTGAAGGAAGGTGAAAACATATGAAAATGGAGAAGGGGATTTATAGCATTAAAAGTCTATACTTATAAAGCCTGTATTTATAAAAGCCCATAAAAATTTTAAAATGATTTCAAATCAGTGATTTCTGCTTCTACCACAAGAACCTGGAAGAGTAAATTAATCTTAAAGTAAGAAGAAAGTAAATTACAAAGATAAAGATGGAAATCAATGAAATAGTATTGTGGGTAGGGAGTATGTTCTCATTTTGTACTATTAGCATATAGCAAAAGTTCATAGCAGTTTTTCTCTCTGGTGCCTTCTGTTAACCAAAAGGTTGCTGGGTCAGACCATACAAGACACAAATCTCCTCAAATCCCACCAAAGATTTTTGAGCAGCTTTTGCTTTGAGCAACCCCCTCATTCTGCAGCTCTCACTTCTCCCCCATGATTTTTTCCTTTTGTCACCCAAAATGTCTGCAAAGCTTCTTCCAACAAACTGACTCTCCCCAGACCTTTATATGGTACAACTGGTCTCCTTGCACTACCTGAGAGGCAGAGGCTGTCTTCATTTATCACATCTATTATCTGGATTCTGTGGGAGCTTGCAGGGCCAGAGACTGAAGGCCCAGGAACCCCTTTCTCAAGCATGTGACATCGGAGTCACCATCTGCTCTAAGTAACCATCTGCTGTTGACTCAGATTGTTGCACCTCAACATGCAGTGATCGTCACAGGATCACAGGACACCCAACCCCTTGATTTAGCACTTTCCTGTCTTAATTTCATATCAGATTTGTATATAATGAAATGGACCCATTGTAAATATGTGACTCAATTTATATAGAGTGTCTCAACCAGTACCATAATACGCTTTTAGAACATTACCTTTACCTTCCCAATTTTTTCCAGTGCTGTTGTAGCGAATCCTACTCTCTTCTGCAGCCCCAACAAAACAATTAATCCGTTTTCTGCCTACAAATGTCATCTTTTCTGGACATATTACATAAATGGCATCAGACCATAGACAGTCTTTTGTGACTAGCATCTTTCATTTAGCATAGTGTTTTAAGATTCATCCATGCTGTAGCATGTATCAGATTTCTCTGCTTGTTAATTGCTGACTAGAATTCCATTGTGCAGATAATACCACATTTTATTTATTCACATAACAGTGACAGACATTTGTTTCCAGGTTTTGCTATCATGAATAACACTGCAATGAACATTTCAGCACGAGTTTTTGGTAGACCTATGTTCTTGTTTCTCTCAGATTTCTAAGTGTGAAATAGCTGGGTTATATGGTAAACTTATGTTTAACTTTTTTTTTTTTTTTTTGAGACTGAGTCTCACTCTGTCACCCAGGCTGGAGTGCAGTGGCGCAATCTCGGCTCACTGCGAGCTCGTCTCCCGGGTTCACGCCATTCTCCTGCCTCAGCCTCCTGAGTAGCTGGGACTACAGGCGCCTGCCACCATGCCCGGCTAATTTTTTGTATTTTTTATTTTTTTAGTACAGACAGGGTTTCACCGTGTTGGCCAGGATGGTCTCAATCTCCAACCTCATGATCCACCTGTCTCGGCCTCCCAGAGTGCTGGCATTACAGGCCTGAGTCAGGGTGCCCTGCCGATTAACTTCTTAAAAAGCTGCCAAAGTGGATTTCAAAATAGTTCTATCATTTTACGTTTTACCAGCAATATAGGAAGGTTCCAGTTCTCCGCCTTCTCAGCAAATTTGCTGTTCTTTTTTTTTTTATTTTAGCTACACTAGTGAGTGTAAAATGGTATCTTATGTTGTTTTTACTTGCATTTTCCACTGAATAATGATATTCAGCACCTTTTCATGTGGCAATTACCCGTATATATGCCTTTAGAAAAACACAGCATTAGACTAATGGTTTTATTTTATGTAGTCACTGCATTATTTAATTCTCTTCTTCATTTTTGTATTTTGTTTTTAATATTTGTTATGTATTACTTCTCAAAAGTTCTAAGGATCTTCCATTGCTGATTATGCTAAAATTTAAGAGTGATTAAGGGGAACTGATTAAAAAATAAAGTAACGGTATTGATGGAATGTACCTCAAAATAATAAGAGCTATTTATGACAAACCCACAGCTAATATCATACTGAATGGGCAAAAACTGGAAAAATTCCCTTTGAAAACTGGCACAAGACAGGGATGCCCTCTCTCACCACTCCTATTCAACATAGTGTTGGAAGTTCTGGCTAGGGCAATCAGGCAAGAGAAAGAAATCAAGGGTATTCAGTTAGGAAAAGAAGAAGTCAAATTGTCCCTGTTTGCAGATGACATGATTGTATATTTAGAAAACCCCATTGTCTCATGCAAAATCTCCTTAAGCTGATAAGCAGCACAGCAAAGATCTCAGGATACAAAATTAATGTGCAAAATCACAAGCATTCTTATACACCAGTAACAGACAAACAGAGAACCAAATCATGAATGAACTTCATTCCACAATTGCTTCAAGAGAGAATAAAATACCTAGGAATCCAGCTTACAGGGATCTGCCGGGACTGCTGAGGAGGAGGCACAAACCACTGCTCAGTGTGGCTCCTAGAGGACACAAACAAATGGAGAAGAACATACCATGCTCATGGATAGAAGGAAGAATCAATATCGTGAAAATGGCCATCACTGCCCAAGGTTATTTATAGATTCAATGCCATCCCATCAAAACTACCAATGAGTTTCTTCACAGAATTGGAAAGAACTGCTTTAAAGATTTCATATGGAACCAAAAAGAGCCGCATTGCCAAGACAAATCCTAAGTCAAAAAGAACAAAGCTGGAGGCATACGCACCTGACTTCAAACTATACTACAAGGCTACAGTAGCAAAACAGCATGGTACTGAGTACCAAAACAAGAGATATAGACCAATGGAGACAGAACAAGTCCTCAGAAATAATACCACACATCTTCACAGCCATCTGATCTTTGAAAAACAGAACCTAAGAGAAACAGAAATGGGTAAAGGATTCCCTATTTAATAAATGAGTGCTGAGAAAATTGGCTAGCCATAAGTAGAAAGCTGAAACTGGATCCTTTCCTTACTCCTTGTCACAAAGAAATTCATTCAAAGATGGATTAGAGACTTAAAATGTTAGACCTAATACCGCCACAAAAACCTAGGAAAACCCTGAGTGAAGTACCATTCAGGAACATAGGCATGGGCAAAGAGACTTCATATCTAAACACCACCAAAAGCAAAAAACACGGCAGCTAAAAATGAGTGACAAATGGGATCTAATTAAACTAAAAGCTTCTGCACAGCAAAGGAAACTACCATCAGAGTGAACAGGCAACCTACAGAATGGGAGAAAATTTTTGCAAACTACTCAAATAAACGGACAATACTCCTGGAACCTACAAGAACTCAAACAAGTTTACAGAAAAAACAAACAACCCCATCAAAAGTGGGCAGGATATGAACAGACATTTCTCAAAAGAGACATTATACAGCCAACAGACCGCATGAAAATGCTCATCATCACTGGCCATCAGAGAATGCATCAAAGAACCACAATGAGATCACCATCTCACACCAGTTAGAATGGCAATCATTAAAAGTCAGGAAACAACAGGTGCTGGAGAGGATGTGGAGAAATAGGGTGCTTACTGTTGGTGGGACAAACTAGTTCAACCATTGTAAAACAAGTATGGCGATTCCTCAGGGATCTAAGAACTAGATGCACCATATGACCCAGCCATCCCATTACTGGGTATATCATAAGGATTATAAATCATGCTGCTACAAGGTACATACTGCGTATGTTCATTCACGGCACTATTCATAATATGAGACCCTGGAATCAACCCAAATGTCCATCAGTGACAGACCCGGAGTAAGAAAATGTGGCACATATACACCCAAAAGCGGAATATGCAGCCATAAAAAGGATGAGTTTGTGTGTCCTTTGTAGGGACATGGATGCAGCTGAAACCATCATTCTTAAACTATCACAGAACACCGAAAACCAAACACCGCATGTTCTCCTCCCTTGGGGTGGGAACTGAACAATGGGAATCCACTTGGACTTCGGGAAGGGGACATCACACGGGGCCTATTAAGAGAGGGAGGGAGGGATTGCATTGGGAGTTACTCTTACCACAGTATAAATATGGCAAAGTGGATTGGGTACTGTGAGTTGATGGGTGCTTACAGCAACATAGCTGCGGCATGCTCTATATGTAACAAACTGCATGTTATGCACATGTACCCCTGAACTTAAAATTATAATAATAATAATAATAATAAACTTAAAATAAATAAATAAATAAAATGCATCAAAGTAAATTTTAACATTCTTTGATCATTCATCACTCCATGTTATGGCTTAGTCTTTTTCTTATGTGGACTTATTTTTAATAGACAATATATCTTCTCTTGAGTAACCTTTACTTTTCCAAATCAACATTATGCAAAACTATATATACATATACACCATATGTACACACATATATACATATATATACACACGGATATATGTGTGCGTGTGTTTCATCTGATGCATGATGGAAGACAGTAGCAACATTAGTTTTGTACAGAGTTTTCAATTTAGAGAAAAAATACGTCACATGGGTTCAAATTTACATGTTTCCTTTCAACTTTATTTCAGTTCAGGCAGGACGTGGAGTTTGTTACATGAGTAAATTGTGTGTCACTGTGGTTTGGTATACAAATGTTTTTGTCACCTAATTAGTGAGAATAGTATTTGATAGGTATTTTTTCTACCCCCACCCTCCACCTTCCTCCTACCCTCCACTCTCAAGTAGACTCTGGTCTATATTTTCCTTTGTTTCCACGTGTACTCAATGTTGAGAGCTCCCATATAGTGATGAGGAGATGTGTGAGTATTTGGTTTCCCTGTTCACCATTGATTTGCTTAGGACCTTCATTTATGTTGCCGCAAAGGATATGTTTATGCCTTTAAAAAACGGCACAGTATGTTATGCCTGCATGGTAGTCCATGGTGTATATGTATCACATTTTTTTCTTTTTGGAAGACATGCACTGGTGGGCATCTAGGCTGGTTCAAACACCACTATTGTGAATAATGCTGTGATGAACATTTGAGTGCGTTTGTCTTTATGGTAAAATAATTTATATTACTATGAGTATACACCCAGTGATGAGATTGCTGGTTTGAATGGTAGTTCTATTTTAAGTTGCTGGAGAAATCTCTAAACTAATTTACACAGTGGCTGAACTAAGTTATATTCCTACTAGCAGTGTATAAGTATTCAATTTTCTCTGCAATCTCGCGAACGTTTGTTATTTTCTGACTTTTAATATTGCCATTCTGACTGGTATGAGATGGTAACTCATTGTGGATTTGATTTGCATTTCTTTGATGATTACTGATGTTAAGAACTTTTTTCATATGCTTGTGGGCTACATATATGTCTTCTTTTGGGAAGTATTTGTTCACCTTGTTTGCCCAGTTTTTAATGGGGTTGTTGGTTTTGCTTGTTAAGTTCCTTATAGATCTTGTTTATGAATCTAAGGTTCCTCCCATCCCTGGGTGCATGTATATTTATGATAGTTAAGTCTTCTTGTTGAATTGAACCCTTTATCATGGTGTAATGCCCTTCTTTGTCCTTTTAGATCATTATTGGTTTAAAATCTGTTTTGCCTGAAATAAGAATTACAAGCCCTATTTTTTCTCCTTTTTGCTTGATAGATTGTCTTCCATCTTTACTTTGGGCCCTATCAATTATCCTGCATGAGATGGTTCTCTTGAGAACAACGCCTGGAGATTTCAGTCCTTCTTCCATATTCAACACCACCATGTCTTCCCAAATTGGGCGATTTAGTCCATTTACATTCAAGGATAGTATTGATAGGTGAGGATTTGGTCCTGTCATCATGTTGTTAGCTGGCTATCATGTAGACTTCATTATATAGTTGCTTTATAGTGTCAGTGGGCTATGTACTTAAGCGTGTTTTTGTGGTGGCCGTGTATGTGTTTTGCTTCCACGTTTAACTTGCACTTCCAAAGACATCTTATGAAATGCCAGGTTCAGGTAGTAAGTTCCTTAACATTTTCATGTCTGAAAAGGATTTTACTTCTCCTTCACTGTGAAGCTTACTTTGGATGAATATGAAATTAATGGCTTTGATTTCTTTCTAAAGCTTCATGTTGAATAGACCCCAAATTTCTTCTTGCTTGCAAGGTTTCTCCTGAAAGATCCACTGTTAGCTTGAGGAGTCCCCGCTTTGTACATGACCCAAAACTTCTCTCCAGTTGTTTTTAAGATTTTTTGATTTTACATTAACGTTGTAGAATCTGATGATTATGTGTCTTTGGGAAGGTCATCATGTATAGTATTTCACAGGGGTTATCTGAATTTCCTGAATTTGCATGTCGAGTTCTCTAGAGAACCTGGGGGAAATGTTTGTAGACAGTATCCTCAAATATATTTTCCAGGTTTCTTGCTCTCTCTCCAATTCTTTCAGGGATGCAATGAGTTGTATGTAGGTTTAGTTTCCTTACAGAATTCCATATTTCTCAGGAATTTTGTTCATTTTAAAAATTCTTATATTTTTACTTTTGTGTGACTGTATTCATTTGAAGCAATGTTCTTTGAGCTCTGAGATTCTTTCCCCAGCTTGGTCTATTCTGTTATCAATGCTTTCAATTGTATTCTGAAATTTCTGTATTGAATTTTTCATTTCCATAAGTTCAGTTTGGTTCTCTTTTAAAATGACTGTTTCATCTTTCAACTCTTCAACTGTTTTACTGGTTTCCTTGGATTGTGATTCAACCTTCTGTTGCATCTTGATGAGATTCCTTGTCTTCCAAATTCCAATCATATGTCTATCATTTCAGTTATTTCAGTCTGGTTAAGGACCACTGCTGATGAGCTAGTATGGATGCTTGGAGGTAAGAAGAAACTCTGGCTTTTAGAGTCGCCAGAGTTCTTCACTGGTTTTCTCATCCATGTGAGCAGATCTTCCTTTGATCTTTGAAAAAATTATTCAAGATATATTAAAGAGATATGCTATTTGTCAATAGCATTTTTTGCAGGTCATTCCCAGGATAACCACAGGAAATTCTCATTGACCAATGTTACCTGATGAAAACTGTATGACAGTTGGGTTTTAGAGAACTAATATTATGCAATTTTGGATAACATAGGGCTAAACTTGTTTTCATAGAGCTAAATTATCCAATTTTATTGTGTGTGATTTCTAGATGATATAAAGTCTTGCTCTCTTTAAAAGACAGTTTTTTTTCTTTTGGGGGGCGGGAGTGGGGGACAGGTCTTGCTCTATCACCCCAGGGAGCCCTAAGAGTCTGTGGCGTGAATGTGACTCACTGCAACTCTGCCTCCCGGGTTCAAGCAATTCTTCTGCCTCAGCCTCCCTAGTAGCTGAGACTACAGGCATGCACCACCATGCCTGGTAGCACATTACATGATCCTGGGGGAAGCCGGGAATTTGCATGTACGAGCACTAGAAGTGCATAAATAGACTCCGGTTTCTCTTCAGACCAGTGGAGTTGACCAACTTTCATAGTTTTCAATATGTCATCTCATTTCCTAGAATGGGTGGTGCTATTAATTAAAAAAAAGACAAACAAAACCAGGGGGAAAATGCAGCTTTGAGCTCTACAATATTGAGGCTTATTCTTTGTGGTCAAAAATTCTGAGGTTATGGGGGGATCTTATGAAGGTACATGACAGATGAGAGTTACCTTGAGACACTTTATCTCAAAGGTAAGATAGCAAACACAGCATAATTTTAGAACACCTTTGTTTTCAATAAATTTGCTCACTGTATTTCTTCTCGCTTACTTTTGGGATCCTATACTTCCTTCTGATGGCTGTTTCTCTTCTTCTGTGGGTAGGACTGTTCCCACTCACAGCAATTTCCAGGGCCCATAGAGCTGAGGAAATAGTTGTCTGGTAGTGGGGCTGATTCATTTCATTTAGGAGCTGCCCTACTGCTGCCATGTCCTACTGGGATCATCTTTGATCATCTGACCTCTTTAAATCATTATTTCACGTCAGCTCATCTGTGTGGATTGGGAGAGAGTTGCGTCATTGATAAGATGCATAATGCAGCTCTTCCTCATTTCTCCTAAAACAGGAGGCAGTATCTGCAATCTTCAGGAAAACCTTCTTCATCCACAGGCTCAGGGAACCTCACTTGGAAAAGAAGAAATAAACTTAGGCTGAAGTGCAAGACCTGAAAGAAACAAACTTAGGCTGAACTGCAAGAGCTGAAAGAGCCTCTTTCAGGCCTCAGGTGGGACCCCTTCCCTACTGGAAAAGAAAGCTTCTAGTTCTAGGTGCCGCTAAGGACAAAGGTTAAAAAGTTTGACTCATTCTCTTGTGTTTGAGTTTTTGAGTATATCTTTACTTTCACTACAAATAAGACTTTTATAGTATCCAATTCACATTATGATGTTCCAAAACACTAGATATTAATACTTTTGCCTTGTTGGGCCTGCCTCCATCTATCAAAGTAAGATATATATCCCATTGTGCTGTTATAAAGAGAATGTATTATGACTGTATGTTAAAAGATTTTCTTTAATCCAAAACAACATGATTTTTCTTCTGATTTTAGACTAAATGAAAACATTACTGTTTGAGCCTACTATGTGAGGTCCTATGACCCCCAGTCTTAGCTGATCCAGGCTGAAACCACAAAACACCATGAACTCAGCAATTTACAAACAGTAGAAATTAATTGTTCTCAGTTCTAGCATCTGGAAAGAACACGATGGAGGCACTGGCCAATTTGGTGTCCAGGGAGGGCTCTTTTCTGATCACAGATGTCCTCCTCTCTTGATGCAGGCCACCAGGCTCTGGGGCCTGTTTTATGAGGACCCTAATCCCATCTATGAGGACTGTTTTTATAATCTATAACTCCCAAAAGCTCCTACTTCCTAATACCATTACCTTTGGGGTAAAGATTTCGATATAAGTATGTGGGGGAGTGATATGGTTAGGCTTTGTGTCCCCACCGTCTCATCTTGAATTGTAATCCCCATGTCCCAGGTGTCAGGGAGAGACCAGGTAGAGGCAGTTGAATCATGGGGGCAGTTTCACTTATGCTGTTCTCATGATAGTCAGTTCTCATGAGATCTGATGGTTTTATAAGGGGCTCTTCCCCATTGGCTTAGCACTTCTCCTTCCTGACACCTTGAAGGTGCATTGCTTCCCCTTCACCTTCAGCCTTGATTGTAAGTTTCCAGAGGCCTCCCCAGCCATGCTGAACTGTGAGTCAATTAAACCTCTTTCCTTTATAATTAATTGCAGTCTTGGGCGGTTCTTTGCCTTGTTATGAAAATACAGAGCTAATGAGAGAAAGACACAAAGTTTCAGTCCATAGCAGGCCCTGTGTGTCCTCCCAGGATGCAGAAGAAAGGGGAACAGAATGAGCAGACACAATGGGAGAGGGAGGGTGAGGGAGAGGGAGGAGGAGGCTGAGATAATGATTCTATAGCTTCCACATTTGGAATGGTGCCTCTTCCTCTGTAATACCTCCTGATCCTATTCTGTGCCCACATGTCCTGCCCTGGTCTCTCATCCTCCATTGTCCGTACTTCCCCCTAAAATAGCCTCTCACCCCTCCTCCTTGTTCCACCAGTGCAGGGTCTTTCCCAGGCTTAGGCTGGCAGGGGTTATCAGGAGCAGGACTGTTCCCTCCCACTGCCCACCTCCCCAGGCCTTCATTTATCAACCCCTTATCTTGTGGTTCTGCATAGTCTACAGTACAAGAATCTCCAAAATGAAATGGAAGTACAAACCAGGCCTCCTCATGGAGGGGTGGAGTCTCTCTGCTGAATCTGAATCCAGCTGTCCCAGGTCATTCTAGATGACAATTAGGAAAATATCCAGCAGGAGTGGAGCAGAGATGATGTACACAGAAAAGATAGTGATTACAATTTTGACATTTAACTCCAAATCATGTATACTGATTTGTTTTACTTTGTTCGTGTACATTATATAATCTGCATACTTTGCTTTAGAAATGTTTTACCTAAAAAAGGCTTGTATTGTGGTTACTATGACCCTAGAATTCCACTGCTTGTTTTATAACCCAGAGACAGGTGCGCTCCTGTGCCCCAGGACACCTTTCAAGAACAACCATAGCCACATTGTGCCGCAGACTGGAAACACCCACAAACTTGAAACAACCCAAAGGCCCATCATTGAGTGTGGGGATGAACAGATTGTGGTATATTTTATTAGCAATGAAAATGCATGAATCTGTGATGACTGCTAAATCCATAGTTTTAATCATAAAAAAATTAAACAGGAACAAGAGGTGTGACAGATGTCTTAGGGAAGAACAGACAGCCCAGGAGTGGAAAATCTAAGACTCTACACAAAATATACTGCAGAAGAGGGCTTGACATAGAGAAGAAACTATTGTGAACAAGTTGAAAATTGGATACGAACACCAGTGGAGAAAGGCAGAAAGAATGCTCAGAAAACGCTGGGGGATAGAACTCTGAGAGGGCAGATTCACAAAGTGCCCACAATCTAATACTTCTAAAAGTGAGTGTATCATCTTGGAAGGTGATTATTGTGTTTCTTAGTCATAGTAACCCATAAAAAAACCCGTGGAAGCCCACAGCTCCTAAGCGAGACTGAGTTCTGAGAACCAGACAAGATATGGCAATACAAAGGCAGCTGTTTTAAGCTGTTAACCTGAGCTATGAAGCTTGGAAAACTACCCTGCCTTCTCCCACTTACTCCACTGAAACTTTTAATTCTGATTCAGAAATTTCCATTTCATTCTTCTATGATTAACAAAAAGGAATATGCTCAGCATTTAAATTAAGGTATTATGAGAAAAAAAACACAATAGCACCAACTTTTTTATCATTGAAAACTTACCTGCACAAAAATACCTGCTACAGATATATGAAAATTGTAACCTAACATTTCTGCATATATTTTTATTAATAATTTTTTATTTCAATAGCTTTTGGGGTACAAGTAATTTCTGATTACATGGATGAACTGTATAGTGGTGAAGTCTGAGATTTTTGTGCACCCACCACCTGAGAAATGTACATGGTGCCCCATATGTAGTTTGTTATCTCTCAGTCCCTCCATCGTTCCCCATCCGAGTCTCCAAAGTCCATTATATCACTCTGTATGCCTTTGTGTACCCATAGCATCGCTCCCATTTATAAGTGAGAAAATACAGTATTTGGTTTTCCACATCAGGAGCAGGACTGTTCCTTCCCACTGTCTACCTCCCCAGGCCTTCATTTATCAACCCCTTATCTTGTGGTTCTTCGAGTTCCTGAGTTACTTCACTTAGAATAATAGCCTCCAGCTCCATCCAAGTTCTTGCAAAGGACATTATTTCATTCTTATTTTATGGCTGAGTAGTATTCCATGGTGTATGGCACTAACATCCATTCGTTGGTTATTTAGGCACTCAGGTTTGGTTCATACTTTATGGTGCATGCTGCAATGAACGATGCGTATCTGGTGTCTTTTGATCAAATGGACTTCTTTTTTCCTTTGGAGTGGATGCCAATCGGTAGGGTTGCTGGATGAAATGATAGATCTCCTTTTAGCTCTTTAAGAAATCTCCATACTGTTTTCCACTGAGGTTGCACTACTTTACATTCCCACCAGCAGTGTCTTAAGCATTCCCTTTTTACCACATCCATGCCAACATCTATTGTCTTTTGACTTTTTATAAAGCCCATTCTTGCAGGAGTAAGGTGGTATCTCATTGAGGTTTTAATTTGCATTTCCCTGATAATTAGTGATCTGGAACATTTTTAATATGTTTGTTAGCTATTTGTATATCTTCTTTTGAGAAATGTCTATTCATATAATTTGCCCATTTTTTGATGGGATTATTTGTTTTTTCTCAATGATTTGAGTTCCTAGTAGATGCTAGATATTAGTCCTTTGTCAGATGCATAATCTGCAAATATTTTCTCCCATTCATGGAACATGTTGTTTACTCTGCTGATTACTCCCTTTGCTGCACCGGTTTCTAGTTTAATTAAGAGTTCCATTTTATTTTATTTGAATTCCCATTTACTTTTTTGTTTAATTGCATTTTAGCAGGGGTCTTAGTCATGAATTTTTTCAACTTAATGTCCAGGATTTTTCCTAGGATTTGTCTTCCATAATTTTTATCATTTCACATCTTAAAGTCTTTGTCCATTTTGAGTTTATTTTTATATAAGGTGAGAGATAGGCTCTGCCATTATCACAGGAGAGGGTCACCCTATAAAGAGGGTGTTTGGCGGCTTACTTCTCCCCTCTCTCTCACCTGAGTGTGATGCCTTTACCCAATATTATAACATAGCAAGGCAGAGGCCTCACCAGAGACAGTCCCTCAGCCTTGGACTTCCCAGCCTTCAGAATCATAAGCCAAGTAAATTTCTGTTCTTACAAATTACAAGGCCGGGCGTGGGGGCTCATGCCTGTAATCCCAACACTTTGGGAGGCCAAGGTGGGCAATCACAAGGTCTAGGAGTTTAGAGACAAGCCTAGCCAATGCAGTGAAACCCGTCTACTAAAAAGTAGTGTGGCAGGCGTGGTGGCATGCACCTGTAGTCCCAGCTACTGGGGAGGCTGAGACAGGAGAATCTCTTGAACCTGGGAGGTGGAGGTTACAGTGAGCCAAGATCATACCACTGCACTCCAGCCTGGGTGCTTGCGGCGGACTCCATCTCAAAATAAATAAATAAATAAATAAATGGCACACAGTCTGTAGTATTCTGCTATAACAACAAAAAAGACTACTGACGGAACTCATGGTTGCTTTTTGAGTTCTGCAAAGGTTTATAACCCTCCATTAGCATGTTACTTATTTAATATGGCCTTGTGACTTTTCAGTTGCTTTCTCTAAAATAAATGGGTTAATAAACTAACTTTTAAATATGCAGTCTGAGCAGAGTGGGAATTATCAAAACGTTCTTGATGCCTTCAGAAGCACAGGTTCCTGCAGGAAACTAGAGCAAGTGGGCGCTACAGCACTCCTAGAGATCTGAGGGCTTACTGTTTTGCTTCTGTGAACTGCAAATAAATTCCTGAAAGGATTCTGTACTTGTCCAGAGAGTTTTTTATCTTTCTGGATGAGATGCAGAGATTTCTTGGAGTCAAAAATTTCAATAGGCACTTAATCCTAACCACCTCCCAGATGACATCTGCTATGGTCTTCTTTATATTTAATTCCCAGCCAAAAATCTTAATCATATCCTATAACATTCTACTATGCTCTTCTGGCGGTTTCTGGGTTAATGTAGCTCAAGTTCCGCAATTCTTTCCACTCTCTCCTACTTTAGGTCTCAGGTCCTCTTCCCTTGTATGCAAGGTTCCTAACTCTTCCCATCTTAATTGGGATGGGCCAGTGAAACAGAGTAACCCAGGGGCCATGAGACAGAATTTTACTGAATTTTGTATCTGGGCCATAGGAGTAACTGGGAGCTGATCTTTAAACTGTGCTATCTGAGAAACCATGCAGAAATGTGCCTCTGTGTTAAACTCAACTCCTGACACCGCAGTCCTTAAAATATCATCCAGTTATTTTCTTCTCTGATGCTTAGAAAGAACTGCTGGTATTTCTTCATGATTCATTCTAGATTCAAGTCTCAGTGTTCATGTTACATTATGATAACCATTTTTACATAAATGTTATCTCTCAAGCATTCTCAGTATTTAAGAGCGAGAAGAGTATCAGTCAGGCTTGGACTAAAAGAGTACTGAGAGGCTGCACACTGAGGACATGAGCTAAATCATCATTTTTTAAGTTTTTTACAAAATATCCAGGTCACAGCCAAGATTATGGCTGACAGCAGGCTCTTATACAAAATGAAGGCCCTGAAGGTAAGAAATGAGCTGCAAATCCCATAAAAGCGGAAATGTACAGAGATTTGCTTAGGGCACTTATCTACAGACTCCGTTTCTTCATTTGAAAATCAGGATAATAATCTCAACCTTCTAGTAGAGTTGATAGAATTAAGCAAGAGAACCTTTAAAAGTGCTTTGAAAGGGTACCTGGCACATATTGGGCACTTAATAAAATAAATTTTAATTTTCTAATTTTAAAAAAGACAGATTAGACTTTGACCTTGGATACAATGATCAAAAAGTCTAGACTTCTACCTACTCTAAAGAGAAGTCTTTACTTAGAAGCCAGCATATTCTAACTAGACCTATGGTAATAATGTCTGAATTGATCTCCTTGGCTCTACTATCTCCTTTTTTTTTTTTTTTTTTTTTTTTTACTAGATGGATTCTTGCTCTGCTGCCCAGGCTGGAGTGCAGTGACACAATCATAGCTTGCTACAGCCTCTAACTATTGGGCTCAAGTGATTCTCCTGCCTCAGCCTCCCAGGTAGCTGGGACTCCACACGTGTGCCCACCATGCTAATTTTTTATATTTCTTTTGCAGAGGCAGAGTCTCACTTTGTTGGCCAGGCTGGTCATGAACTCCTAGCCTCATGTGATCCTCCCATCTAAGCCTCTTAAAGCATTTGGTCTACAGTTGTGAGCCACCACACTTGATGGCCCTATCTCTTCTTTCAATGGTTTCATTCTATTGCCAAAATTATCTTTTTACACTAGAGAATGTTATTAGCATATATAATAGAAAGCCCCTGTTGCCAACCTGCCAACCTACTACAAGGAGCCTTGTAGCTCACTATATCTTCCTATATACTATACATTTTCAAATGACCAGGTTACTTGCAATCTTCCCGATGTTCCATGAACTCCATTTTCATGTTACTGTTCAAGTTGTTTCATGAACTTGGAATGCTTTATAAAAGTCTATCTGTACAACTATTGCCATTAGTCAAATTTCTTACACACCTATTCCCAGGGTTCACATGAGATTTGCCTTTCTCTCTTCTGTTGATCTGTGGCTTAATTTAGCTCAAGTTTCACAATTCTTTCCACTCTCGTACTTTAGTTCTCAGCTCCTCTCCCCTTGTATGCAAGTTTCCCAACTCTTCCCACCTTAACTGGGATGGGCCTAAGTAAAATATTCCTCAAAGTATCTTCTTCTCTTTGTTCTAATTCCACATCACTCTTCCTAGTAACTATTAGGTTTCCAAGGTAGTTTGACACTAGGAAACAGTGTGCCTTGGAGAAGGGACGAAAGTTCTCTGGTTAATGGAAAGTATTAAGCACCACTGTGAATTTTAATGGGTTTGCTTTGTGATCTATATCTCAATCCTGTGAGCAATTTTTGTTAATCTAGCACCGGCTTTAGTCATTTTTGAGGGAGTGTAGAGGTCAAACTTTTGGACCATCAAGGCTAAAAATCAAAGCCTGGACTTCAGTCTGTTGAGCCAGGCGTCCTTCATTTGAGGCCTGTTAGTGTCCAATCAACCCATTACCACCATCTCTCCACACAATTATTTAATCCCAGGAAAGAATATAATTTTTTTAAATAAAAGTGAAGAGAAGATATTTAGGGTATCAAAGGGTTGACTTAATCAACTCTTAAGTTGAAGTAAGAATTGCTTCAACAACTATGAGATAATGGTTTTAATATATAAAATTCTTCCACTCGAATGTTTTCAACCAGAAGATAAATAAAATTTGTCCAGTGTTGGATTTGTTATCAATGCCAACTTCCTTATATAAGCTGACAATATCAAGAATCAAAATGAACCAACAGTATTCACATTTACAAATAAAAACCCAGAGATGTAAGAAAGATGTTATCATTATTCCATCTAAAATGTGATAGAAAGAATTAGAAACTAATTTTCCATTTTGCTTAAGTAAAAGAAACAGACTCTGAATTATTTACTATAACATCAATTTTAAATGCACTGATTTTTCTTTTAGTGTATAAAGCTTTTCAAACAAACTTTTAAAATAGGATTTTCAAATATAAAAACGTTTTCATAGATAAACTCCTATTACTGACCAAATGTTTTATGTTACTCTATGGTGTATTCAAATCAAATCAAGAACAAATTTTAAGTTAGGATTCAAGGGAGAGTAGTAGAAAATGTAAATAGTATTTTTATTAAAGATTTTAAATTATTAAAGAACTTTATAAAAATTATTATTTAATTTATATATTTTGTAATAATGAAAAATGTTTTGTAATTATCTGTTTCCTTTCCTCTTGGACCAGCTCTTTCAATCAGAGTATTATATCTTACAATTAAGTGATTACGGCAATGACAACAATTTAATTATGTCCTTCAGTTAAATCAAAAAAGTGGCTTCGCTTTCATAGAATACAGCCAGAAAGTACTTACTACTGCCGGGCTTTCTTTATGATGTTTGGGGTGAAACCCCTGTAAAATCCCAGTTTTCCTTCTTTGGTATATATTTCTTGAGATGGTAAGATCATAGAAGTTATTTTTACTTTTCCACTAAATTCTCATTGAAAAAGAGCCTGATTCAATAAATTCCGTATTTATAAATTCAAGAAAATCAGCCATTAAATGAAAATTTGAAGTTGATTGCATTGGAGATATACTATTATTTTAAATTAATTAAAATTAAATAAAACTAAGAATTCATTGCCTCAGTTGCGCTGGCAACAATCCCAAGTATTCACTTGGGAATAGTGACTATCATACTGAATAGCACAAATATAAAATATTTCCATCATCACAGAAAATTCTATTAAACAACACTTGAAAGTCTTTCATAAGGGACCTCAAAGTAGTATTTGGAATTGGATCTGACACAAATAGAGAGAGGAAAGGATGGGATGGATGGAGAGAGATATTCCACCTGGAGAATATAAATCAAAACCAAAAATCTATCTAAAAAGACAAGAAGAAAGAGAATGTTAAAGAATATCACTTAACACATGAACTATAAACAGTTTAGTCAAGAAAAGATAACAATAGGATTGTGTGGGGTTTTTTTTTCCTTCTTGAAAAGTGATAAAGATATTTTCTTAAAAACTAAATTCCTAACATTTTACTGAGACAAACAATACAGATATCCTCCCTTTTCTTAATATCTCTTCCTTAAGTAAATTGGAAAAAAAAAATTGAGTTCCATTCCACAAATAAGTTCCAGTTGCAGAATACGATGATACTAGTGGAACTAAGGTAAAATTGATCATATGGAATAACTGTTTATTTGAAAAAAAGCATAATCTTTTCTATTGTTCTGCATGGTACTTTCTAATTATAAACTCCTTAAAGAGATCATTAGTAACTGAAGAAAATGTGGAGAGTTCCAAACAATACTTTGAGAGGAAATAAAATCTAAAAAGCACACAAAGCTAAAGCTGACTAACGTCAGTAAAATAATAAATTCGGGATTCTTGCTTATCAATTCTACAGTTTTATTTTTGAAGTCATTAATTTATACTCATTTAAAACATAATTTTAAACTTATTATTCATTCATTAAAGAAAGGAAACTCACCTGAAGCCTGCATGTGAGTTCTAATAAGGTTCACAGGGAAACTGGCTAACTGACCGCAAGTATTAGACAACGTACTACATCCCACCAAAATCATTATCCCAGGATTCACAGAGTTTCCTGAATAATTTTCTAGCCAATAATTCTTCAAAATCTGGCAGAGAAGAGAGTAGTAAATATATTACTGCGCAACTACTATGCAATAGAAAACAAAACTTACTACTATGCAACTCTAAGTGGAATAAAGTTTTAGTAAGGTGGGGCTAATCTCTGTAGTCTTTTTTTTTTTTTTTTTTTTTTTTTTTTTTGAGAGAGTCTTGCTCTGTCCCCCAGGCTGGAGTGCTGGAGTGCAGTGGTGCACTCTCACCTCATTGTGAGCTCTGCCTCCCCGGTTCATGCCTTTCTCCTGCCTCAGCCTGAGTAGCTGGGACTATAGGCGCCCGCCACCACACCTGGCTAAATTTGTTGTATTTTTAGTAGAGACGGGGTTTCACCGTGTTAGCCAGGATGGTCTCTATCTCCTGACCTTGTGATCCGCCTTCCTCGGCCTCCCAAAGTGCTGGGATTATAGGCATGAGCCAACAAGACTCGCCTGCATCCCTGTAGAAGGCCCTATCAGGGACAGGTTGCACTAATGTTTTCAAACCAACATATTCATACTGCCTCAGTTTGAGTTCCCCTATGTTTTGTTTTGGGTTTTGGTGGTTTTTGTTTGTTTGTTTGCTTTGCTTGTTCTTTGGTTTGTAATTATATTCAAACAAAAACCTGGAGATTCTCACAGGGATCAACAGACTATTGTAGAGAGGAAGACTGCACAATCCACTCTAGGTTAACAAAATCACATTTTCTCAACTTTTAAGAGTCCTCTGTCCCTATTTTCTTTTCGTTGAATAAAAGTGACTATAAGAAATTAAGAAATATTGAGTTTAAAACATCAGTAAGTGCTTCCAGAACTGTTCATTTATTAAAGGACAGCAACTTTACCATTATGCACTGCAGTGATTACTACAAAATGTGTAATTTGATGCTTTTGAAAAAATAAATTTTGAAATGTTTTTACTCAGTATGCACTTACTACAGTCATGTAACAATACAAAGAGAAATGTGTAATGGCATCTGGCAAATGTGTAAAGCAGAAGATACTGAACCATAGAAATCAAAGAATGACGACAGCCCAACACAAACAGCAGCAACAAATTTATTGTAATAGGATCATAGATGCAAGAAAACAAAAAGGAAAATAAATGCATGCTAGAATATTCAATACTTTAAACACCTACAAAAATATAAGTGTACTTTTAAAACAGCTAAAGGAAGTTATCTGTCTTTCACATGATGATGACACCACTTGCCAAAAATACCACTGGGCTTATATCTAGAGAACTGCCCTTCCTGTGTTGAGAATGAATTTATTCTAATCACACACCTTCACCTGGTTCTTATGACAAAATGGTATATATACTGCTAAGATGCGCTTCCTGAAACAGATGTATGGCCATAGAAATAAAATGATCAGCTGAAAGGGGAGTAAGCTGGCATCTTGCCTATGCATTACACTATCAGCTTTTTTGTCCTATCTCCATCCTGCCTTTCTTCCTCAGGCCGCAATTACTCCTGTCCTCCATTCTCATTTTTACAACTGTGTGATGATATCTCAACTTTCACAATCTTACTTATACAACAGATTTTTCCGGGCAGTTAAAAAACCTGAATCCTAGGCCTCCTCAGGATAATTTTAAAAAATTTTTAAACCTATTTATTTATTTTGGAGAATCGCTATGAGATTGGCCAATTTTTGTATTTTTATCAAGATGGATTTCTCACTGTTACCAAGGCTTGATCTCAAACCTCTGCTCATGGGATTCAACCTCAACCTCCGGGGAAGTGCTGACCCCACGCCTGAGCCACCGCACTCGGTCTCCTCGGAGGTTTGAGAATATCCGCGCACGGCCCCGAACCCGGCTTCAGCCGGCACGCGTCACCCAACCGCCACCGGAGCCGCTGCATCCGCCTGCATGACCCGGCACCCCAACATAAAACCCCCGCTCTACTAAAAAAATGCAAAAAATGAGCCGGGCGAAAGGGCGTGGTACCCCGTAGGCCCCACCGGGAGGCTGAGACAGGAGAATGGGGTGAACCCGGAGTGGTGGAGCTTGCAGTGAGCCGAGATCACTTCTACCGTACCCAGCCTGGGTGACAGAGCAAGACTCCATCTCAAAACAAAACAAAACAAAACAAAACATATTTTTTAAAGATCCATATGTAGGTGATTCTGATATGCATCCAGGATTGAGAATCACTGTTTTATCAGAACTTAAAATTATTATTACCAAAAATTGATTCACAAAAACACCAAATAAAAGTATTACTGGAATACCAGATATGTAACATATAAAATGAAAAATCAGATAAATCCATTCAATTCTCTCTTGGTCAGAAGCTGTTTTAATGAAAAGTCATTTATAACCATATTTCTACACTAAAACTTGTTGTTCCATATTTTCAAATCTAACATACAACGTCATATTATGAGAATAAACTCACCTCATAAACAGCAAGATCTATGCCTGCATAAGGTACAATGCCTAGCAAGTTAGGAGTATAACCTTTGAAAAATGATCTGACACCTTCTTGTTTTAGAAGCTTCTTGCCACAATCAATAATCCCTGAATACTCTCCAGTTTTACCTATAGCCAGTCTGGTCTTTAGTACCTAAATGTAAAAGAATATAATAAAGATATATTGATCAGATTCACCCATCTTATCTAGCAATCCAGGGATTTGCATTATCTCATGATGTTTATAAATCAGAAAAATCATAAAAGAAAGCAATCATAAACATGATTGTAACTTCTCAATAACTGGCTCTTACTTATGAACAACTGATACAGTACAGAGATATTTTAAAATTATTCAAGCAGGAAAATAAAATCAATCCCGGTGCCTTTGAGTGATATATCCATGCAAATTCCTTTAATGTGCTGAAAGGCAACATGCTCTGAAATAAATTCATTATTGCTTCAGAATAAAGAAAGCCAAATTTCAAGGGAAAACATATATGGTCATGTTAAACTAAAGAACCAGTGTGAATAAAACATTCTACATATGCTTAAAGTATATACCCTGGTAACTATTGTAACAGTGAGGCCCATAAACTGCAATTTTATATGACTTGGGCTCATTCTATGCTCATAAAGAATTGAAATCCCAGAAGCTATAAGGATAATAGTAGGCCCTGGTAGGCTGTATATGATCAATATTCCTACACACAATTTAATTCTCCCGATAGAGTCTCACTCCTTGTCATCTTAATTCCATTAATTCTAAGGTACTTTATACATGCTTGGAGAAACGGCCTCTAAACAAATAAGACATGTATCCTTTGTGAATGCTCAAAGCAAATTTTTAAGTACAAACCTCGTCCTGACTGAGAAAACCGTATTTTGATGGGGCTGCCTCTGAGCGGTCAGTAGGAAGCCTTTTGTTTTATGGACTTCTCTGCGGAACTAGACACTTTAGATAGTCCCATTTTTAAAACTCCTCTCCAGGGCAGTGCACTCTCCTCTTACCCAAGTAAATCTTTTCTGTCTGCTTCACTGGCATGGTTTTCTCCTCTCACCCCACCATAGCCTTCTCAAACGTCTTCTTCTCAGCATTTTAAAAATCATTACTTTTTCAGAGGCAATCTCCTGGCCTTAAATAACAGCTCTCTCAGGTAACACACCAACACCTGAAATCTTAAGTCTCAGTTTCACATTTGCAATGGCCTACTGAAAATCATAACTTGGTGGTCCCATCAGCAGCTCAATTTAAATATGTAAATCTGAACTCATCACCTCTCTTGAGTCTGGTTCACTCTCCCGTTCTCTACCTGTTTTCAAGATGTAACTCCGATGCAACTCTCCTAAACACTCAGACACAGGACCCAAATAGAACTTCAGCTTCTCCTTTCTCTTCACCTCTCTTTTCGAAGTTAGTAATACGTATCTTCTAAAGTACCAA